>NC_138374.1:9636865-9758125 GCF_054177405.1 Leptonychotes weddellii
GGCTATATATGTGTACAAGAATTAGCTTCACCTTCAAAGCAGCAACAAGATAACAACATAAATGACAGCTGGTAGAATATAAATGCCTTTATCCCTTTATTGAATCAGAAGATTAGGATCTGGGATCTGCTATTAATTTAAATGCCTTAGCAAATTAGTAATCGCAGTGGTGAGAAACCCTAGTGTCTTTTCCTGATTCCTTTGATTCTCAGGCAAGAAGCCCAGCTTAAGATGGAGATTTGTTGCTATCACATGTACCAGAAAATGCTTGAAAGGAAATATAGAAATATAGAAAATATTTCAAAGACTTTATAGGGCTTACCACCTAATTAAAGATACCTAAGGTTGTCCAAGGGAAGAGAAAGAAACCTACTTCATGCCCATTTTACAGATTAACTAACTGAATCTCAGAGGGGGAAAGTACTTAGCTTCAGCTCTAGCAAGCTGGTCTGTCTGGCTCCAAATAGCGTATTTTTTTTTATCACATCACCCAACAAAATCCGACACTCCAAGGATTAATACAGATTTTCTTCAAATTCTTCAAGTGTGTAGGGAATGTTCTATTTTATGTAAATTATATTTTAAAATTAGATCCTGCCGTTCATAAGTTTATTTTTTTTTACGTTTTTGCATGTGAGATGTAGTTTGATATTTATGAACTATGCAAATTACAAAGGCACTTCAGTACAAGGAAACTGCATCTTGGTCTATGTCATGGCTGCTGGACCATTCATGCAGACTCAGGCCGCTGCAGCTACCTTGGAACAAATAAGCACTCTGAGTGTGTGTCTGATGAGCAGCAGAGAGCCTTACACAACAGAGACAGGGTGGACTCCAAGGAGGCTAACTCATCTGAGAGGTGCAATTTTCACCTGGTAAACCAGGTGTAAATGTGCTATGTAATAGCACTTATCCTCTCATGGCCAGGCACAATTTGATAGCTCTTCTATCAGCCAAAGATTTCCAAGACTCTATCTATCACCCTTTCGTTTATTATTTCTGAGGCAAGATGTGTACAGTTGTTAATGAAATGTGTGATTTTTCTGTGGAAAATCGTCTGGCTGTGAAGGGGAAAGCTTGTTCGAATGGGTGCCAATCTATTGCCTACAAGTGAAATTTTCACCTCCCAGAATAATAGGGTTGCACTGAGAAAGGCCCTCCTGTAGCACCTGTTTGAATTGCCTGGCTTTGAAGATGAGAATCTGAGACAGTTCAAAGTGAAATAATTGACATAAGAGCCCGCACAAAGCTAGCAGTTAAATTGTCCTGACTGTGGTCAGAACACAATTATTGGTTACTATTAACATATCGGAACTTGATTGTAGAACATTTTGATATGCAGAGAGAAGAAAGATAATCTCATCTCTAATTCCTCCAGGCTTAAGTAATTATTTTGCAATATTTTTCTTGCAACTTTTTTCCCCCTATTTTTACTGATGGGTTGTCTAAGACTCCCAATTCCCGGACAGATTCTTACTTAGATACCAAATGCATCAAATACAAGGATATCTGGATAGTTACTAAAAAGCACTATAAATTGAATGATTTTGATTTAACAGTGTTGCATGTCTAAGCTTCTCTCCACCTGGTATAGGCAGGCTTTGGAAAATGCTTTCTCCAAATCAATTAAACATAGTTGTGTATTAGCATGTTGGCAGAACTTACTTTCAAGCCAGAGTTTTGTCAGGTCACTTATTTTATTTATGTTTCCACACTGGTCCCCTCCTCCCACCCCCGAAATGACTGGGTATTTGGTCAACACACAGACCCCACTCAAGGGCGCTGGGTCACGAGGCGATACTCAGAATCTGCATTGTCTCTCTGAGCACATCCATAACCATTGTGTCATTTTAGTCCCTTTAGACCCGAGGGAGCCTCTGTGGTGACCTTTTTCCAGATGGGGGACCTGAGACTCGGAGCAAGAGTTCAGTGATCATAAATGTCTGGAAGGCAAGCTTTCTGACAGAAGCCTTGAGCTTTAGGATAAGGAGGCTGGCCCTAAACTGGACCTGAGGTTTGCATTACTGAACCCCTCCCAGCAGAAGGTAGGCTAAGGGACAGTGAAAGTTTCCTGAATGGAGGAAGGTGAGAGGTTAGACTGGATCATCTCGAATGTGCCTTCATCCTCTGAAAGCCCATAATTCTATGTTCTCACCCCTTCTGATCAGTTCCGGTGCCAGGATGGTAGATGGGCACAGAGCAGTCAACGGATAAGATATTCGGCTCATAAAATGGACCCGTGTGGCCCCGTTCAGAGGAATTCCACGTTCGAAGAACTGCAATCCTTGTGGGGGATTTAATTTTAGTGAGGTGTCTCTCAGCCATCCCCGGGGGTCCCAGGGTGAAGTCCACAACAACTCTTTGTAATCTCTCTTGTTTTCTTCCTTTCTCTGCCACCCCAATGTTGAGGGCTTTCTTGCCCTCCTAAGCCATAGCGCCCTCTCCCTCATCCATACAGGTCTGTCGCCGCACCTGTCCCCCCATCATGACCCATTTGACCAGTTACATCTTCCCCTTTCCCATGAAGCTACCTTTCTGGTCTCTCTTCTCAGGAGGCTTTGCATAGATCTTGCCCTCTCTGCTTTCAGAAATCAGGCCGAGGGGGTGAGGACAGAAAAAGCCAATTTAGCAATTCTGACATTGTTATTTATATGCAGGAAAGGATAGGAGTCTGAAAATGCACACGTTTCACAACCGTGTGTCCTCTCAACAGAGGGAAGTGTTGCTTCCGTATTCTGTGTCATGCAGACACTGTCCCCATCCATGAGTTCCCGTGGTGCCCACGAGCAGCCGTGCACCAGCCCAAGGGCACGAGGCCGCTTTGATTCCACTCCTGCGGCTCCTCCCCGCATCGCTTTCCACTCGCAATAGGATTGCCGAGGCAGCCGGTTCGGGGAAGCGGCCTCGTGCCCCCTAGAGGGCGCTGGCGAGCCTGGTGCGGGGAAGACCACGGTCGGCTGAGAAGCTGAGTCTGTGTCCACACCGCACGCGGGAGGAGAGGCTCCAGCAGCTCAGCTCCCGTGGCTGCAGGAGCGGGCTCTCAAAATCTTCATTAACCGAGGTATTAAGATAATGGGAAAATAATGACACACACAGGACAATTGCTTTCATTATAATGTAGGAATTAAAGCAGAACATCTTCCCCCACCCCGTGTAGTTCTGAGAAGATTCTTAGGGGTTTTAAGCTTGCTGGCTTTCTCGTTCTCTCTCTCTCTCTCTTTCTCAGGTGGAGGAATATTTAAATAAATCCTGTGACTTCAGTTCATTATCTTCCAAAGCTTAGAACTTTATACACATGGCGAGATGGACTTGCTTTTCTCTCTGCCCCTTTTCCATGGACCTCCATCACCCCTGGCAGAGCTCTTGGGAGCCTCTGGCAAGACTGATGAAAAGATGGGAAACTTTTTGGGGGGTGAGGATGGGGCAGGTGGCAGGAAAGCACATTAGAGTTAAGTAGGTAGATGAATTTGTCCTCTAAAAGCTTTAGTTTGAAAATCAAAAGGAGCCAAGCTTCCTTCTGCTCCATGCCTGCCCACATCCTCTGCAGGATGGACCCCAGAGTAATGCTCAGACTCTGGACCCCACATCCACTTCTGGGATGCAGCCAGGAGCTCCAGAGCAAGCCCAGCCCTCCGGCGACCGTGCTATGAGTCAGGGGAAGCAGCCTGCAAAGGAAAGGCGGGCCCAGGCCTGTAGCAGGGTTGGGGTCTCCATGAGGGTGGGCAAACAATGCGTCTGCACTATCTTTTGGACTCTGAGAGGAGAGTCAGCCAGCTCTAGGGCTGTGTTTCAGATAATGCACCATACCCAGTGCCCTGCATGCCATTAACTAAGCATAACCATGTACAAGTGCTCAGTCATATAAAGTTTTACTCCAACAAAATGTTAAACTATAGGAGCAATGGTTTCCCTTAAAAGGGGCAGTGGGGAATTGCATTAACATTTGAAAGGTCACATTATTGGTGGTGGTCCTTATTTGATTTTGTTGATTGAATCATGAATCTCTAATGGCAACCGTGACTCTGTTAGTTGACTGTATGCCCTGTCGTGGATTGAATTGTAGCCTCTCAAAAGGTACGTTCATGTCTTATCCCCTGGTGCCTGTGAATACAACCTTTTGGAAATAAGGTCTTTAGAGATACAACCAAGTTAAAATGCAGTCATACTAGATTAGAAATCTAGTGACTGGTGTCCTTATCAGGAGAGGGAGCTTTAGAGAGAGGAACACACACCAGGAAGAAAGCCAGCTGATGATGGAGGCAGAGATTGGGGTGGTGGAGACCCTCAAAGCTGGGAAGAGGTGAGGAAGGATCCTCCCCTGACATCTTGGCCTCAGACTTCTGGCCTCCTCAATGGTGAGAGAATAAAGTTCTGTTGGTTTAAGCCACGTGACGTGGGCTACTTTGTTACAGCAGCCTTGGGAAACTAATATGTGACCTTAAGCAAATAGCTTAACTTTTCCTCCAGGTGTCACTTGTTTTGTACTATGTATGAACTTCCCCTGGAATCACATTCCACAGTCTCTCGGTTCTCATGTGTCCAGTTTTCTTTCCAGAATCCATCAACAGATCTGTGAAAGCTGGACTACTGTGTATTCCCAATGCCAGGAACATAGTAGGTGGTTGATAAGTATTTAGGGGGGGATGAATAAATGTTAATAAAAATGAACAAGAGCAGGTTGTAATGAGAGTAACAGAACACACTCGGCTAGGAATTGCTTTGTAAGTAAGGCTAAACTAGGTTACTGGGCTATTAGTTAACCCCAGGGGTGGGCTGACACAGGGAGAGGAAAAGATGACTGGCACTTCAAGCTTGAGGATTCAGGCAAAAGACTCTAGAGGCTGATCCAGAACATCCAATGGAACCAAAAGTTGCTGCTAAGCATTAGCTGGCTTACCCAGTTTCACCTCCACATGTCGCACGTTCCTCAGAAGGCTTGACAAAACCGCTCACCTCCCCAGGCCTTCAGCTCATCAACCAACTCCAAGATCTTAGGCAAGTTCCCCATGGACATGGCTGATTAGAGGAACTGCTCTCCAAGAGCAAATCTTTCCCAACTTGGCCACATGTCAGTTTTACTGAACAAAGATTGGTGAAAAGATAGGCTTGAGAGAAAATAGGAAGTCATGGGATGAGTAGAGGGGTCTGGTCAGGACTCTTGGGTAGTACGAAAAACGTGAGAAGCTACGAAGTGGCTCCTTCTTGAGCAGGTTATGCTATCTGTTCACTGCAGGAGGGTCAGAGAGAGAGAGAGAAGTATAGAATGAGGTTTCAAAGCGAACAGAACACCTACTGGAAATCAACTGCACACCCACTAGTACCATGTCCTAAACTTTCTCTTTCAACTCTTGAATTGATAGAAATAAGTTCCCCCCATTTTATCTTTCAACAGTAGGAAGAGAATTCATGCACAGAATCCATTCTCACAGCTACCATGTTCATTCGACCTGGTTTCTGGCAACAAAATGTGTTTTGGTTTCTGTGATAACAAGAATATATTTGGTCTTTGTCCCTCCTTTCTGGCACAGAGTTTCCTTGGAATTCCCTGGGTGTTAGGGGTGAGAGGGGCATCTTTCGTTATTCGCAACAAACACACTGGAGGTTACGTTAGTGAGGGGACTCTTGGTGGGCTCCTAGAAAGTTTCAGGGTGGGGGCTTCTTGCCAGAGGAACCAACCATGTGACTAGAGGGTGGGAACTTGCAGTCCCAGATCCCCTAATTATGGAGCAGGGAGAGGGGCTGGAGATTGAGTTAATCACCATGGTCAATGATTTAATGAATCATGCCCACATGATGAAACCCTCTAAATGATGGGATTTGGAGAGCTTCTGGGTTGGTAATCACATGGAAATTCTGGGAGGGTGGCACACCCAAAGGGGGCATAGAAGCTCCAAGCCCTGCCACACTTTGGCCTATGCATCTCTTCCATTTGGCAGCCTTCCTTCCTTGAATTGATAGAAATAAGTCCCCCCCCCCCATTCAATTCAGGAAACCTATGTGGTTTCCTTTATAATAACCCAGTAATAGTAAGCAAACTGTTTTCCTGAGTTCTATGAGCCATTCTAGCAAATTATTGAGCCTAGCAGGGGCCTCTAAGAACCCTTGATTTATAGCCAGTCAGAAGTACAGAAGGCCTGGAACTTGCAACTGGTATGTAAGGTGCGGGAGTCTTGTGGGACCGAACAGTTAACCTGTGGGTTGTTAGTGCTACAATCGAATTAGACTATGGAACACCCAGCTGGTGTCTGGAGAGCTGGAGAATTGGTTGGTGTGGGGGAAAAAAGCCCACACATTTGGTGTCAGAAGGGTTGTGAGTAAAAACAATTCAGGGTTTCCCGGGTGCCTGGGTGGCTCAGTTGGTTAAGCGACTGCCTTCGGCTCAGGTCATGATCCTGGAGTCCCGGGATCGAGTCCCACATCAGGCTCCCTGATCAGCAGGGGGTCTGCTTCTCCCTCTGCCATCTTCCCTCTTGTGCTCTCTGTCTCTCATTCTCTCTCTCTCAAATAAATAAATAAAATCTTTAAAAACCCTGAATTGTTTTTTTTTTTTTAAGATTTATTTATTTGAGAAAGAGAGAGAGCAAGGGGAGCGGCAGAGGGAGAGAGAGAAAGAAAGAATCCTTAAGCAGACTCCCCACTGAGTGTGGAGCCTGACACGGGGCTTGACCCCAGCACCCTGAGATCATGACCTGAGCCAAAATCAAGAGTCAGACGCTTAACTGACTGAGCCACCCAGGTGCCCCAACACTTTAGGGTTTCTGACAATGAAGTGTTATTACCATCATTATTATGTATCATTATTAATAAATGCATTGGTACAGTTTTTATAATTTACAAGGTAGATCTGGACAATTTCACTGGATGCTTACAACACTGCGGTTGTCTTATTAGTATCTGTTAGTATTACTGCTCTCATTTCCATTGCAGAGGCTCAGGATTGTAAAGCTAATAAGGGACCAAGTCCAGGGTTTGTGACTCCAAATCTGTTATTCTCCTGCTAGTGCCTCTTGAAATACTACCCCAACGTCTAATGGCTAACCTTCTCCTTCCACTGAACTGTGTTAGCTCAGTTCCACCAAAAGCAGCTTCAAGATGGGATGAGCAGGGCGAGAGGTTGCTTAAGGACACACCCGTGAAGAGGGGGAGCTGGGAGAGCCAGCAGGTCCCGAGGTTAGGTCTGACACTTGTGAATGGGAGAGGAAAGCAAGAAAGTTGGGTGGCAGTCTTTAGTCTAAGACTGCTGTTCCAAGAGAGTTTCAGCAAGACCAGTGGAGTCCTCTAGCTCTCCATGTATTACAGAAGACCTGCATCTTGCGGGAACGGACCTGCCTCAGTGTCCCCGACTTGCTCATTGGCATCTTTATGGTATTCATCGAGGAGAGGCCTTTGAGAAGAGGAACAGCAGGAAGGAAAGAGGATCTTTTTTGCAGTTCTCAGCCATGAATACAGAAGTAGGGGAGGCCTCAGAGTTCCCCAAGCCCGTGCAAGTCTGCGAAGGACTTCACTCGGAAGGACGGAAGCCTCAGCCCCCTCGCCTGCCAGAGATCCGGGCGGGGCTCACTTCTGTGGCCGCACTCGAGGCTGCAGCACTTGGGAGGAACTCAGCTGTTCCCCCTTTCCCCTCCGTGATGAAAATTTAAAGAGAAGATCCCAACTGAGCTGCTTCCTTTTTTCTTCCTGGGAAAAGCCTTGAACAGTGGGAAGGAAGAGGCTGTGGACTAATTGAAAGTATCCACAGAAACGAATGACACTAATGGGGATGAAATGAATCTCAGAATTCTTAGAATTCATTCGACCTGGTTTCTGGCAACAAAATGTGTTTTGGTTTCTGTGATAACAAGAATATATTTTTGAAAAGAGTAGTCGACGCCCACTGCATCTGCTTTTCCTCCCCACCCCCACCCCCCGCCCCACTTCTCCAGTCCTTTTACCTTCTCTTTGATTTCTGTTCCTCTGCTGACTCACCCTCTGGAAGGTCGCAGACAGCATCCTGCGCACTGATGGAACAGCCTTCGCTGGGGCGGCCTGTGTCCCCACCTCCCTCCCATCCACAGCCTCCTGTGTCTGGGCACTTCCCTGCCTGCCTTCTGCTCCTGGAGAACTCCCTTCTGTAGTATTATTGTCACTGTAATTTTCTTATTGTTCTTAAGGGGGAAACAAGTCCTCCTCCTCTCCCTCCTCTTCTTCTTCCTCCCCTTCTTCCTCCTCCTTCTCTTTCCCGTCTACAGCTAAAGCATCTTGGACTCCCAGGTTCCCCCGACCCCCACCCAGAGTTTCCTAGCCCAGACAGCTCTCTCTCCCATTCCACGCCAGGCCTCCAGCCCTATGCTAGAAGTTTTCTTCCTGTGGATGAAGCAAGAATGTTCCCCAGCTGGGAAAGAACGAAAGCTGCCCCAGGTGGGAAAGAACAAGCTACCAGAAACACCATCAGTGACCATCTGGTGCCCCAGGGATGAAAGGCACAGCATGAGTGCCCTGCAAGAGAGGGCACTGGGGGTAAAACCATCACACAGATCAGCAGTAAACGGAGGACCATACCTCACGGTGGGGCTCCCCCAAGGGGACAAGAGGGGTCCTTGGGGGAGACAAAGAAGTAATACCAAGCCCCTCAAGCCCTCTCGGTAAGAGTCTCCTGCCCCAGATTTCAAAGGCCCAGGGGCCACAGGAGGGTGTCCCCTGCCTCACCCCAGGCCTGGGCCTCATAGAGAGCACCCAAGAGCATCCTTCTGTGTCCTGAGCGCAACTTTATACAAGATGGAAGGGTGGGGCTGGCAGCCTGGTCCCCCCAGTTCTGCACCTGTGTCCTGAGACATTCTCACCAGTATCTTTCTCTTGGGTGGTGTGGGCCTTCCTTACCTTTCCTCTTCTGAAGCTTTGCTAGCTCAGTCTTAGAATTTCAGCCCTAGCTGTGAGGACACTGAGCATTAGACACTCTCACACAAAGATAAAAAAAGAGCCGGCAAGGAATAACAAGGGAGGGAAAGATTCTGGGGTTAACCAAGGAAGCAAATTCAAATGAGGGCCTGTGATTCGAGATGAAAGAACCCAGGCTCCTGCTAGAGCCAAGATTCCTCCCAGACTTTGGGGAAGCACGGCTCCCACAGCCAAGGTAGAGAAAGCACACAGAGCATTTCTCGGTGAGGAAATGCAGGACTTCTGTGTATTGCGTATGTTTTGTGATTTTTGCAGGGGATGGTCAGTGTGTGCTTAAATGTATTCAACTCCAAACTCTCTGAGGGCATTGAAAGAGCTCAGCAGGGAGATGAGCAGACTCAGACCCAGACTTGAGTTTCATTCCAGTCCCACCACTACCTTCCTGGTTGTGCCATCTCTGGACCTTCTACTTTCTAAATGAGTGTTTCTTTAGTTGCAAAATGGGGAAAATCCTCGCCTCACAGGGTTTGAGGATGGTCTAATAGGATGTGATGACATCTAGCACAGTACTGCAAACACAGGAGGCACCCAACCATCATGTCCAGCTGCACAGGTTGTGCACTGTGCCACGCTGGGGTGCCATTCACATCGTCTCTGCATAACCAACCTCCCGATGTCAGTTCCCTCATCCCCTTTCCTCTAAATGACAGTAGACAAAAAATAAAGAGAATAGCCAGGGCAACTTTGTAATTATACAACCAGCTCGCCTCCTTTACTTGAGAAAATGGAGTCCGTTCATTCATCCACTCAACATTCAATGAACACTTACTATGTGCTAGGCATACTAGACCCCCAAGAGGTATTTCTGCCTCATTTCTGTAGAGCACACTGCTTTACACCCTTTTCCCCTGTGTCCTCACCCCAAAATGCAGATAAAAAGCTGTTTCCATCCAAGAGCATGTTACTGGCTTCAAGGGTCCCTCCTCAAACTCTTGGTCTGTGCCTCTTCTCCAGACTCACACCAACACCCCCCACTGTGTGCCTGGTCTATCAGTCCTCAGGGGACAGTCCTCTGGTGATGGTTCCTAGGTATTCAGCGCTGAAGAACCTCAGCATCAGGACAGCCTGCAGTATTCCACACTGCTCTGTCTGTCCATCCATCGCTTCGAGCTTTGTCCCCTGCACTGTCCTCAGGTCTCCTCTGAAAGCTCTCGGGAGGTGCCTGCCATCAGAACCTTCCTCTTGGACATCCGTCAAATGTGTGAAAGTTGAAAATAGGTAGTATGTTTTGGAAGAGGTCTTCTATTCTCTGAGAGATAAACTATGAAATTTCTACCTAGACATGCCCTTTTAGAGCATTTTTACACACTCTTCAAAATCAAATATATGTTGCTTTCCATCTTTGTCTCAAGGGTGGTGCACTTATTAGACCAACAATTGTTACCATTGATAGACATTTAGTTTTTCATTTCCAATTTATTAAGGTAACAATTTTTAATGCAATAAATCACAACACTGATGTAGATAATGTCCAAATCCAACCAGTGGTGGGCATGCAGTGCCATCATGCTTAGCTCCTAGCTGGTACTCTATCAAACACTCATGGTCTATTAAACAGCCATTAAAAAGGAAGAGATGTGTGTGTAGGAAAACAGAAAAATCTATACGATATGCTATTAAATAAAAAACTGGTTGTAAAACAGTATCTACAATAAAATCCCATTTTAATTGTATACTATCTGCATAGGATATATAAAATAACTCATATTTATTGAACACTTCCTAGGTACCAGGTACTGATTTAAGACTTAATACATATTTCCCTTGATCCTCTTAAAATACTGTAAGGAAGGTACTAGTTTTATCCCAATTATGCAGATGAGACAAATTGAATCAAGTAAAGTGTAAGTGATTGCTCCAGATCACAGAATCAGTACGTGAAGGAGCTACGACATAAATCCAGTTACTCTGATTCTGAGACCCTATGCCCTTAGCCACCAGATTACACTCCACAAACCTCTGGAAGGTTTAGATATTAACAGTGGTTAGTTCTTAAAATGGGTCCTTTTCTTCTTTGAACTTATCTGGAATATATAAATTATAAAAATAGTATACATATACAATGTATTTATACGACTGTCTCACATTGGAAAAATAGCCATGCATGGTAATTGGAAAATCTTTGTCTCTGCCAACTGACTTCTCAGATGCTCTGCTTCACCCCTTTGCCGCCCTGCTCATCGGCTTGTAATCTTTTAAAATACTCCAAGGTCTAATTGTTTAGTTGCTGAATGAAACTGATCCCTTTAAGAATCACTAACAAGCTTAATAACGCCTTTCAAAAAGAGCTGAATAACCAGTTAAACGAAATTGCATAGGCATAATTATTTGCTGGTATAAGTCAATTTTGATATTCTCAGACTTCAAAATTGCTTGTGCTTTTCCTGACTCTGGAGCAAATGAACACCTCCTACTTCCCAGTTTGTCAGCACAAAAGAAAACCATCGTCAAGCCCTACTTCCTCATAGGCATTTCACTGGGAGATGTTAGAAAACACACACTTTCAAACGCTGAGCAGACACTTTTACAAAAGGTCATGCTGACCACTGGAAAATGAGCTGGTGTATATAACTCCATTCATCTCAGCAGTTCAATTAATCTTACAGTTTTTGAGTATTTGAAAGGAGGTAGAGGGGAGCAAAATTAATATGATGCCTAACAGCACCATTCATGCAACAGGGCAGGCTTCCTGGGATCCAAGGAAAACAGCTAGCTTTGCACAATGACTTTCTAGACTGTTTTCACTGGGGAGGTCTCTCCAGGGTCATTAACTCATAGCCAGTCATCTCTCTTCATGCTTTGGGCTTAGATCTAGGGGTTGGGGCAGCATCCTTGGGCAGGTTACGGTTGAAAACAGAGACTTCTCATTTCTTGGTCCATGGCTTTAGCTCATTTATCCTTAAAGTTTATTGCTAGAGATAAAGAACTCTTGCATATCCTTAAACATGATGCTGGGGCACAAAATCTCCATCATAGTGATTGCCCGCTTCATGCGGGAGGAGGGGTGGGTACCAGTGGGGCTCCCCAAGGGAGAAGCCTGTGTAGGCAGAACACCTGCAACCATGCGTCCCCTGCAGAGCGGCCACCACGACCTGCCCGCTCCTGGCTGCATGCGGGTGGGACCCCAGCGTTAATGACAGCAGTAACAGCAACCATAACAATTTCCTGCCACATGCCACACGCCAATAAGCTGTTTATGTACGTTGTTTCATTAAATCCATCCCATCACCCCAAGAGGCAGATCCCCCCGATCACCCCCATTTGTTCATGCGGATATGGAGGCTCCAAGAGGCAAAGTCACGGTCACTTCGAAGCTGCCTGTGTGAGTTTTTATTTTCCATCACTCCATGCTACTTCCGGCTTCCTGAGTAGCAAGTGGAGTGCAAGTGTATTAAAGACCTCTCTCTTTCTTACTCCTGTTTGCCAAAGACAATAGAAGTGCTTAGAATGTTTCTCATATTTATGTTGGCTGCAGAGCATAAGTCTGAATAGATTCTCCAAAGTAAGCTTTCTTTTTCTCATGCATTTGCTCAGTATGACTATAAGTATTATGAATTGCTTTAGAGTAACCATTCTGCTTTTCCATATTTTTTATGCTTGGTCCATACAAACTTTTGTTTGGTTTACTGGTTTGAATACACACATGCATGCACATACATGCACACACACCACTTAAAAGCATAGAGTATATTTTCTAAGACCTGCTAAAGGCTATCAGACTTTCCAAGAAATCATTTTTTTGGAAGTATTTCAATTTATGATAGTTCCTTGTGTAAATTATCATTTATTTTTTTAATTGCCTTCCTGGGATCAGCCTGCACTTGGTTTAACTTAATACATCACAGGCATGAACAAAAAGCATTAGGAGAGCATGTTATCATTTGCCTGGGGCTCTCTCACAGTTTTTTTGTTTTTTGTTTTTTTAATTTTATTTATTTGAAAGAGAGAGAGCAAGCACGAGAAGGGGGGTGTAGGAGCAGAGGGAGAGGGAGCCCGACATGGGGCTCAATCCCAGGACCCTGAGATCATGACCTGAGCCGAAGGCAGACGCTTCACCGACTGAGCCACCCAGGTGCTCCTCTCTCACAGTTTTGTTGAGACTCTTTGGGTTGCAAATATCAGATGCCCACTTCAAAGGAGCTTAAGCCCAGAATGGAATTTACTGGAAGACACTGAGGTTGTGGCTCCCTAGGTCAAAGAAAAGGCCGAGGGAAGTTTAGGGAGAGGAGAAAGGAGGTAGGAGCCCATCCAGCCTGAGTCTGTGGTCTTTCCTTCCAGAGCCTTGTTGCCCACATCACTCAGCAGTCTTTTCTCATTGACATTGTCTCTCAATTTCACTTCCAGAGAAAGAGGAGCTGAGTAGTCCACTGTGAGTCAGGTGTCACATCTGTTCCCACACCATCTATGGCCGGGAGAGCAGGGCATCATTATAGGACCGTCACTGCTGGGGGCCCACGCTGTGTATGTGTGTATATGTGTTGTGTAGATGTTTACGGATGTGTGACAAGGGGCGCAGTGGTGGAGGGGATGACTCTCAGGGATCTGTGGCTGGCCTGACATCCCCAGATGTTTTCTCCACACACACTTTTGCTCCAGAGGGATAGAGACTTCTGTATTTCTTACATTTTAATAATATCATTGCTGATCACTTCCTGTCTCTGGATTTTGGTACCCAAACCAAGTTGCATAGATGATACCTAAGCACCCTTTGAACACTCACGCTGCTTGCCCATCATGCATCATCCAGTACTTGGGGAGTTCATCTCAGTGGAAAATGTAGCTGGCCGGGTGGATGACAGGTTCCACTTAGAAATACCTACTGCCCTTTGTAATGGGACTGCCAAGAGTGAATCATGTTCCAAACAGGCTGCCCTTGGACACCAACTTAATAGGTTTTCCCCTCTTTGGAAAGTAAATTTTCTCCCTCTATGCTGTTTCATTAATGTTCGTGAGCCTGATGCATGTGATATGATCGCCCTCATGCATGTGTCATCCTGTCTTTCCTACAGTGAACTGCCCGCCATTCACTAATCACTTGCACGCAGTGGGCTGGAGGGAGGTGAGATTTAGCCTTTGGCTGGGATCAGGGACTGAGAAGTTGCCCTGGATCTGCCTATACTGCTGATGGAGACTTGGTCAAATAGTATTGACCGTCAGGACTTTTATCCCCTGATCTATAAGATGGTATCAGAATGCCCATCTTACTCAAGGCACTGGAAGAAGGCAGATGGGATAACGTGTGTGAAAATACTGTGGATGTTGTAAAGCTCTATGTAAATGTTAAGTATGTTCTCCATTTTAAAATCTGCCAACCCATATCTCTCAGGTGGTTAAACCACATGCATCCAAGCTTCCAATCAACTGGAGACCTTACTTTCTCTGAGCCATGTGGCAGAGAAACAAAATCTGAATTATGTTGTCTGAACTGCTCTTTCATTCTAGAAACTATGAAGTCTTCAAAGAAAATAAACATTCTGTGATATTCACAGCTGTACCTCTATGGGAGTAATTAGGAGAATCTCATAGGTAAAATTATACATAAAATATCTCCTAGGAGATTCATTTTTCTACTCAACCATTCCATAAAAAGGGGAATCACTCCTATCCACACCCCCATCTCATTCCCTGAGGACATAAAATCCTTGTAGTATTATCAGGGTTACTTATATTTTGTTGCAAATATAAATATTAGTTATCTAGGCCCTTAGGATTTATTATTTTCACATGTAGGGTCACCTCAAATGCTTAGATACCATTCAGGAAAAGTAAATAATTTGTTTTCCTGCAAGAATAGACTTAAATCTATAAAGGATCCTTCCCACACTAAAGATAATTCATATCTCTTTATCCTATAAGGAAATTAACATTTCTGGCTATGGACTTGGCATGAATCCATTAGTGGTATGCCCATCTGTCCAGGACCGCCCCATCTCATAGCACATCTGAATGACTACACAAATCTGCTTCCTAAGACACATTGGCTGGCATCTGAAATTTCAAAGACAGAAGAACCTTTGGCAGCATCAACAGCTACAGAGAAGTCAAGGAGAAGAATTATAAAGGCCATTTGTTGAGAGAGAAGTTGGCCATTGGTAAGAATGACAGAATGGCAGTGAAGAAGCCAGAAATGCAAGGACTTAAGGCAGGTTTGCATGCTGGAAAAATAGAAGTACAGATACCTACCTGCTTGACAGATACATTAACAGTGGAAGAAAGGAGAGGAATAGAACAATGCCTCAAAGGAGGTCATGCATTTATTTTCTTGGTTACTTACAACCAAAGCATGCCCATGTTTTAAGACCAAGGGGAAGGAGCAAATGAGATCTTACCAGCTGTAAGCTGTGCAATCTTGCACAAGTGACTTGACTTTTCTGAGCCTGGAAAGTTTCTTCTGTAAAATAGGGATGATACCATATATTTCATTAGTAATGAAATAATTCATGAAATGCTCAGCTTCACATAGTATGTGGCACCCATTAAGTGATGGATAAATAAGATGTTGATTAGCAAAAAGAAGGGGGAGGGAGAAAAAGAGGCAGCCAAAGCAGCAACAGAAGAAGGAAGAAGTGGGGAAGGAGACGATACTGGAGGAGCTAGAAAGGGACTCTCTGCGACCAGATTTAAAAAAAGGATGGATGGACATGCACATAGAGAGGGATGCTTTCAGGCAAAGAGGTAGGAGCGGAAGCTCCTGATGTACATTTCCAGTCTCCTCAGCAAAGGACACATGGTTTTCTTGGAAACAATAGCAGGGAGGGGCAGTTAGGAGAGAGAGAAGAGGGTCCAGGATTGCCCTTGTGAAATGCTCATTAAGAGGTGAGCATGGAGAGCGCCTGAGTGGCTCAGTCCATCGGGTGTCAAACTTTTGATTTCCACTCAGGTCATGATCTCAGGGTCGTGGGATCGAGCCCCATGTCAGGCTCCACGCTCAGCGGGGAGTCTGCTTGAGATTCTCTCTCTGCCCCTCCCCCTGCTCCAGCAAGCACACACCCCTTCTCTCTCTAAATAAAATAAATAAAATCTGAAAAAAAAAAAAAAGAGGTGAGCAGGGAGATTACAGATAGCCCCAGAGCCCATTAGAAATAAAAGAAAAATCCAGGCCAGAAGTGCAGGTTGGGACAGAGGAGAGGTTCAAGAAACAGAGGATAAAGGAGTGGAGGTGAGGACAGTCTGTCTGTTGTCTGTCTTTCCTTTCTCTTTCTGCATCCCCCTTCCCACCACCCACTAGCTCTCTCCTTTCCCCTCGAAGGGGGACCCAACTGTAGCCAGAGTTCCTAAGTGTTTCTTCTTCAGTGTTTTCTACCTTCATGTGAGACTAAAAGCATTGATGTTCATTCTGTAGGCTCTTGTAAAACATTCTAAGCTCTTCTGAAGAAGAAGCTGTATAAAGGGAAATAATAGCACTAATGAATGTTGAAAGCCTTACCATATTAACATAATGATATGCAGCCTAGGAACAGATCCCAGAGTCAGAGAAGCTTGGGTATGGGAGAGAAAAATGTAAACTTAATTGGAAATCTCTCCCAGCCTCGTATCTGCTATGCACTATTTACTCTGTTTGGGGGCTTTCCTTGTAATTAGGTTATTAAAATGCAATCACTCTCCCTTTTTAGGCTCTCTGAAGCAATATAATTTTTCTCAAACAAAGCAGAAAGATAAAAGTTAAAATAAAAACATGGCTTTGCATATCATGTAAAATACCTTTGAATGAATTTATCCATTTATTGAAGAAATGTTTAGTGAGAACCTACTATGTGCTAGGCATTTTGCATTTAATGGGGATATAAGCCTCATGGTTTCTACAATTGTGGACACGCATAATCTTTAGAGGAAATTTCAATTCTGGACGAAATGGGAAATTAACATAAGCACATTGTCTCCCTTCCTCAAACCCAACTTTGGAGATTTTAGGAAAAACAGCCAAAGACCTGTGGATGTACCCCAGACTTAATATTAAAACATGAATTATCTGTAGGAAGAGAGAAGGTTGTTGAGTCTCTGTGTGGAAGGAAAATGACAGCCTACATCAGAAGAAGCGAGGGCCATGGGTGCGAGGTATGCTTGGCAAGGCAGGCTGAGTATACTTTACCTTTCTCCTGCCTTGACCTCAGTGGACTACTGACCCTTGTTGATTCAGTGGCAAATCACCTCCCCGGCCCAACACTCACCAGGGGCAATCAGGTGACTTTGGAGCAGAGCTGGAGCCCCTCGGGGTGATATATGTAGGGAGGCTGGTCAGCCCCTGAATATGTCCCCCTCACATCCCCCAGTCGCAAAAGCAAAGATGGATAGTTTTTGGGAAAGAGCAGTTACCAAGGTTCTCTGAAGGTGAGAGTCTGGGGAAGTAGGGGCTAAGGGATGGAAGGTAGGGGCAGGAAACAAACTGGGAGTAGTTGGTTCTGAAGTGCAGTTTCAGAGGTGGTCCTGCTTGAAGTTTGCTCCCCATCTCACGGGCTAGCACTTGCCTCTCCCTCAGATCCACAGGACTCTCTATATCAACTGAAATTCCCGAGGGAGCGTACAGGGTCGGGGTGGGGGGAAATATTGAGTGTATTACACTTACCTACTAAGCGCTCTGCACATGCATCCTGAAACACAAGATACTGAGAAACCTCTAGCAGAGAAATTTAAAATAAGCCCAATAAATATCTTCAAACAGGGAAAGAGGCCTATCTGAAACATGAAATAAGAGTGAGCACTTATAAATAAGAAACAATGGGAGATCCTGGGCATGGAAAATCTAAGTGTAGAAATGAAAAACTCAGCTACTTTGGCTACTTCCAAAGAAGAGAGATGACTTTAGGAGAGAGAAATGAGGTGGAGGAAGTGTGGGTGAGTCAAGGAATTAACAAGTTTTATTTTTGCTTTGGCTATGCAATGATCTCCTATTACCTCTCTCTTACGAAAAGCAAAGCACTGCCATGACAACCAAAATGAATACTCTAGATGCGACCACCATGTCCGGGGTGAAGTAATGTGAGAAGGATGAGAATGTGTGAATGCTCTTCCGATGCGAAAAACACCACTGATAATAAAATAAAAAACAACTGAAACCTAATAAATCATAAAATAAAAATAATGCATTTTGGTAGGGGGAGGGGAGATGGGGTGAAGAGTGAGGTGGGGCTATTGTCTTCATAATCCTTGAAGTCAAGAAATATATCCTTATTCAAGTACCTATAGAATATGTAGTCATTCAGACTGTGGCCCTTTGGATCAAAGAGCCCCCACTGGAACCTCATTTCTAAAAATCCATGTTCAATGTAAATCTTTTTTCCAATGCCCCCTCCCCCAAATCTGAACACTCTATTCTCAAGTCAGACCTTAGGGGTACCCAAATGCAATATAGAAACACATTATTGGAATACTGTTTCCACCACTTTTTCCCCCCAAATCCTCTCCTGGGCCGTTAGATTTTGGATTACAAACCGCCCTCGGGAAGTTTCCTGGCCTCTGGTGTTTCTGAGCCTGGCTCATTGAATAAGCGGATGATTCATTAACCAGAATGATAGAACTTCCTCGTGGCAGTTATCCGCCCTTTCTCCGCAATGGCTTTTACAGCAGCTTTTCGTCTGCATTCAATTCATTGGTCCTCCTCTAATTAGCCCAAGTATTTCATTATCAGCCCAGGCCTGGTCAATTATCTGACTACCTGTGATATCAATCAACAGGACGTCTCCTCTGATTTAATCTGTAGGCTCACAGCCCTAGGACATCACGTGGTCCTCTTCTGTCAGAGATTTATTAAGAGGGGGAGGATTTATTACCCGCTCAGCAGATAACTGCTTTCATTGTTATCAGCTTCTTGTTGTGGTTGGTTAAAGCTCCCTCGTGATCCCTCCCAGGGAGCGGACCTCCATGTGGAAAGGTATTTTCCTCCCTGATGTCACCAGCCTCCAAACAGTAACTTCAGGACTCACGTGGGAGAACGCTTATCTACTAACAGGCCAGGCAAGGGCCACGGGAGGCATGAAGCATCTCCTTATGCTTTGGGTTAACTGAATTTAATGATAGCTATTTAGAAGGATCGTAATTAGGCCTTGAAGTAATGTTTGTTTTTGTTTTTTACAAAAGTTGACTTGGTCAGATTCTTTGAGACTTATTTGGTGGGGGCAGGAATGCAAAGAACTGAGTCTTATAAAAACAGGTGGGTTTTTTTTCCAAATTATGTTTCTTTGTTTTGGTAAATATCTCCTCAACTCAAGGTTGTAAGAACTCCTTTATTCATTCAACTTCTATTGAGCACCCATTGTATGCAAGGCCTCTGCTGGGTACCGGGGAGAGGTGATAAAGTCGAGACAGCTGGTAGGTAAGTATGGCTGGGCTTGTTTACCTGAAGAAAGAACAGTAATGGAATTCTCTGGAGCTCTTCGAACATGTAAGGTCTTTGATTCTGACCAAGTTCTATAAAAAAGGGTCAAAACAAAGCTGCAGCTTCTCTTGGAAAAATTCCCTGAACAGATACAGGGCTGAATTTCTCAGGATACGCTTTTTGCTTCTCTTAACAACTAGAGAGTACCAATAAGTGTTTAATTCAGACCCTGAATGCAATGTATTATTTGCTTCCTGTTTTCCTCGGCAGAGGTACACGCCCAAGAAAGAAACTGTAGTACTCTTTTAGGCATTCAGTTTTCTATGTATCTTCTTGTTATGAACATATCTCTGTATTCAGCTTTAGAGGGTAAAGTATCTATAT
Source organism: Leptonychotes weddellii (assembly GCF_054177405.1). Taxonomy (NCBI): domain Eukaryota; kingdom Metazoa; phylum Chordata; class Mammalia; order Carnivora; family Phocidae; genus Leptonychotes; species Leptonychotes weddellii. The sequence goes on from NC_138374.1 coordinate 9,656,496, forward strand.
AACAGCTATTAAATTGCCCTTTTGTTTTTCCAAATTAGATGAATGATACTTTGACTAACAAATACTGTGTGATGCTCTTCCATTTTCTGGGGCAGTGGGGGGTGGGTTTAAGTTCTAATAGCAAGAAATCAAAGGCCACTTTCCGGGAGTCGAGACAAGCTCCAAGGACTAGCTCCCTGTTTGTAGGCAATGCAAGTTACCTTGGAGACCCTGAAGTTAGAATTGTAGGGTACCTTTAAATGTTACAAACCCACCAATGGTGAGACTGTGAATAGGTACATCCACTTTGAAAAAGAGTTTGGCATTCCTATTAAATTTGAGGATACACATACTTAAATACCCGGAAACTTTACCATCAAGACAAATATCCTAGAGAACCTTCTGCATACGTGTACCAGAGTATATGAGCAAGAATGAGTCCAGTAGCAAAATGTCAATAGCCTGAATGTCCATCAACCCATGGAAGGTAGCATGCGTCAGTTAGGTCGTAGGTACATCATGTAATAATACAGCATCACGGGAATAGATTGCAACTACACAGCTGCGTGAATGAATTTCACAGACATATTGAGTGAAAGACACATCACAGGAGACCATATATAGTAGGACTCCATTCATATGAAATTCTAAAACAAGAAAATTAAGGACATGGTCCAGAGATACATAGAGAGGTGTTAAAACTATAAAGAAGGCCAGGGAAATGATTACTATGAAAACCAACATATTGGCTGTGATTAGAAAAGGAGTTTTGGAGGGTTGGTAGGCAAAATTCTGTCTCTTGGTCTGGGTGGTAGTAGCAAAATAGCAAAATTGCATTTATGAGTATTAAACTGTGCATACGGGGGTTCCTGTGTGGCTCAGCCAGTTAAACTGTTAAATCAGTCCGACTCTTGATTTTGGCGCAGGTCATGATCTCAGGGTTCTGGGATCCAGCCCTGCGTCAGGCTCCGTGCTCAGCATGGAGTCTGCTTGTCTCTCTCCCTCTGCTCCTCTCCTCTCTCTCTCTCTCTCTCTCTGTTTCTCTCTCTTTCTCAAATAAATAATGAATAAAATCTTTTAAAAAAATAAACTGTCGGGGCCTCTCTACGATGATGCGCTCCTCTCTGCCCCAGATGTCTGGGTATCTCTGCACTGTCTTTCAGGGTCTGCCACTGCATTGATCCGAGCCTCAGAAAGTAGAACAATTAGCTGATGATGCCCTCCCTGCCATTAGCAGAGCATATACCCTCTCCCAGTGGCAGTGCCCGTCAGCTGTGCCTACCCCATCAGCGTCTGCCAACACAGACCACAGCCACTGACACATTCCAGGGACTGCTGACAAGGGCTACTGGGGCTTGGGACCACACTTCTGGGGCAGCATGGGCTGGGGACAGGGGCCATGTTCATATTAAACTATGGACCCTGATTTCAAAACCTTGCAAGTCTACTTGGTCCACAGTAGCATAGAAATGCTGTGGTGGGGAGTGGGGGGAACAGTGAGGTCTGATTGAAGGAGAAGAGAGACTCTGTGCCAGAGGAGATACACTCCCTCAGATCAAGCCCCATCTGTACGACCCTGACATTGCTAAATACTCCAGGGGGAAGAGACACATCAGAACTAACATGTTGGCGTAGTTACATTAAGTGAATTCAATTCCTTCACTGAATAAGTATGATTGATTAACTGCTGGTGCTCAGAACAGATCCTGCCCTACAGGTGGAGAGATTTTAAAAACAGACCATACCCTTGGGGGATCAAAGACAAAATACAGGCAGGTGAGCAGGTGCTTCTTCTGACCCGTGCGATGAGACGCAGGCAGGGGGCACTATGGGGGTGCACAGAGGCGGGGTGCCTCTACCATGATGAAAGGGAGATGGAAGGAGCATGGCTGTTTGGTTGGTCCACAGACACTTTGAACTCACTGTGGCCAAACCTTGAATCATCATCTTCCCTCCCTCAAAACCCTCTCTTCCCTCTCCCCACCCTTCCTCACAGAAAGTCCAAGCAGAAACTGGGAGCCATGGGCAGATGTGGCCTCTCACTCACCATCTCCTTCAATCACTGCCCGTGTTGGCCTGTTTGAGGACTGCCATTGGATGATAGCACTCTTCTGGACCAGGGGTCTGAACAAACGGAGGTATCAAACAAAGACTAGCAGATGGCACCAAAATGTTACATTTTCTTCACGGAGGGCCTCAGTAGAAGCCATGGCTTTAGATCTGTGGACCAAGTAGACTTGCAAGTACTGAACCTCACAATTAGGGCCACCCATTTAGTCATAGCAGCAGGGCAGGACATCGTGCATCCAGGTGAGATTGCAAGCATGGAGACACAGAGAAGAACTGGTGTTCTCAGGGGACCGGCTCACTCCCAAGGGAGGAGGGCTGAGCTGAGCTGAACTGAGCATGCCCAGTTATTCTTCCCAAAGATGCCAATTCAATGTCACTAACTCCCTGAAGAAGGGATAGAGATCAAGAAGTACAAAAGTCCCGAGTGTGCTTAGGGAGAACTCCTTCCTCACAGAAACTCGAAGTGTACAAGAGCCCAGACCTTCTATTTTGTGACTATCTCATGCTTTGTCTGCTCTTCTGCAAACCCATTGTTATAACATTATCACATTGCTCTAGTCCAGACTTTCTCTAATTCCTTGCTCGAATTATTGCTTCCTGCCCAAGCTGATTCCTGAATCCATATTGCAGGCTGAATAATCTTTATAAAAACCAGTCCAGGCTCATCATTTCTACCTTAAAATACTTCCATGGAAGTCTCTGCTTTCACGATCAAGCTCAAAGCCATTTGCTTGAGACATGAGGTTTTGTGTTAATTATATTTTGCCAACCTGCCCAGATTCCTTCCTGGACTCTTTGCCCACATGTGCCCTTCATTCCAGCCAGCCCAAACTACTGGCAGGTCTTTAGACAAACTGCCTTTCGTGCCCCCATCCCTCCTCCATCCCCACCTGAAATGTCTCCTTTTCTCTTCTCTGCCTGGGTAACTCTTACTTAGCTCCAGAAGACCATCACTCCCACTGTCACCCCCACCCTCTATCTGAATACACTTTGTCTATGCCCCCACAACACCCTGTGTGTATCTCTAACACAGTACACATTTCACTGAATGGCATTCTTTTTACTTGTTATTCTTTTCCTTGGACTGCAAACTCAAGGAGGACACCACTTATTTCTTGTATAACCAGCGCTGAGCCCTAAGTCTGACACAGATGAGATGTGCAGAAAATGAATGATCAGATCATCTCTACAGGTCATTCTTATTTTGATATTCCATGATGTAATGAAACCCTGCCATCCCAGTAAAGGAAGAGAATAAAGCTAATAAAGATGCCCAGCTGGGAAACAAGAATAACTTAGCATTTCCAGAGCCCTTTTCATTTACTCCCTTACCTGTTCCCTCTGGGGCGAGCTTACTCTCAACTCTGGAGCCATAGAAAAGGCAAAGAGAGCAATGGAGACACAAATGCTAATCAGTTAAGCATGCTGAAAAGGCACAAAGAGGCTGAGCTCCTTCAGTGCGGTGATGGCAACCAGCAGGAAGGGGGACAGGGGATTTCATGAACATCTGAGTTCTCTGTGCTGGACATAACACATGGTGGGACACTGGACCCCACCCGAGACACTCCTCATTCAGTCTCAGGACAGCTCTTTAATTGACCATAAGGCCCTTTCCCATGTGCTTCCACTAAAGGTCCTTTACCCAAAGCCCACCCAGGTTCACCCATCTTTTCCTCAACATGGAGCTCTCTCAACCACATGATGCTCGGGCCTGATTGCTGTGTACCTCATTTTCTTGTGCCTTTTTCTTCTCATGATAACATCAGTAATATACGAAGAGATCCCTGCTAGGTGTGTAACCAGGAGTGGGGACTGGCAAGTCCAGCTTTAGTGGGGTCTTCTGCTACACATGGTTGGCTTCTTCCACCCCTGGATCACTCCATAGTCTCCATCTCCTCATCCTGTCTGTGTCTCCCCACCCCATGCTGAATGCTACATACACCTTTTGTTTCTACCAATAAAACAAAGCACAAAATATCCCCAGTGCATTTACCTGTAGAAGATCTCTTACCAAACACATTATATATACTTTATTCTCAGCCTTTAAATTCTAGTATTTAATACAACAAATTCTCTTCTCATCAATATTATGCACAATTCTGAACACACATGATCTCATTTAATCTGCTTCACAATCCAACTTTGTTGGTCTTACTACTATCCCCATGTACAAATTTTTTAAAAACTCAGGCTCTAACAGAGTAATGGCTTTGCTTAGAGTCTCCATGCCAGTAAGGGGTCAACGTGAAACTAAAAAAGCAACAACCCAAACAACAATTTGGGTAATGCCTCCTAAGGGCCAGGCCAAGCCTTGTTCTAGGCATTTGGGATACATCAATAACCAAAACAGGTAATGTATAATATTGGTGAGAGGAGAATCTATTGTATTAAAATATTGGAATCTATAGGTTAAGAATCAAGTATATATAATGCATTTGGTAAGAGATCTTCTAGGTCCCACTCTAGAGGAAGAGATAGACAAGAAACAAAGAAATTGGGAGAGATTGAGAAGACAAGAAATAGAGCAGAAAAAGGGAGTCAGAAGTATGGGGTGGGTGGAGGCAGATTGTGATTTTAATTAGGGTGATCAAGGTGGGCTCATTGAGAAGGTGATACTGGAGTAAGATCTTGGATTTCTGAAGGAAGAGTATTACAGGCAGAGGAGACAGTTGGTGTGCATGGGGCCTGAGACAGGAACATGGCTGCCACGTTGAATGAAGAGAGGAGGCCATGGGCTGGAGCAGAGTGAGCAGGAGCGAGCACCAGATGAAGTTGGAGAGGTGATAGAAGGGTGATGACCAAAGGTGGCCTTCTGACTCCAGGTCCAGAATTATTTTTACCTATCACTCAGAAGACATCAGAAGGACCTCTGTGCATCAAGAAATAGTTACCACAGTTAAATAAAAGATGGAGCCCAAGGTGTATCCTGGACCATCTATCCATCCACATGAGGAAGTTAGGATGCCATTTCAGTTCTAATTTCCACATCCCATCGGGTTCAAGTGATCTACGCACTGTGGATAAAGCACTAGTCACTTCTGAGTAACTTTTAATGAGCACAACCTAGAGTTGGCATATATATTTTTTCCTTACAGTGAAAAATCCATTTAAATCTTAAGGGATGTGTAGGAAATATTTTGAAGTTTCCCCATCAGTCATTTGAATAGCATTATTGGGAACTTCTCTTTTCTTCCCTGTGCATTAGTGATCTGAACCAATTTCTTCCTCTGTTGCAGAAGACAGGGAAGCGCAGTTTAATGGGGCCAGAAATTACAATTATCTGTGACCTTCCTTTGAATTCCATTTCCCCCAGGGAGAGAGTTTGGACGCACAAAACTTGCTTTATGATGGTGATAACAAACTGGCAGGAAGATTGTAGCTCCTAATGACAGTTGGAACAGAATGATGTGCATGGTATTTGGAGAGAAATGCCTAGATGCCCAGGTCCTGAAGGGAGAGGTGAATGCAGGTTGACCAGGAGCCGATATCTGGGCTGAGAGGCTGCCTTCCAGTCATTTCCCTCTGCTGTCTTTGCAGCCCTAGCCCAGCCCCCCGTAGGAAGTCTTTAGATAAGCATTTGTATATCGTGTATTTGTATATGCACTCACACACAGAGCCATCACCCTCAGAACTGACTTGCAAATTCAAGATGCTCCTAAACACCAATCACAGCACCTAGACTCCAAGTCACTCTGTTGGAAAGGGAAGTTTATAGGACAATACCCAGGCTGGATAGGCATATTTTTTAAAGCTCACTCTCAGGTATAACTTATCAGCTTCATTCTATGTAAAAGTGTAATCTTTTCTTTTGGGGGCATGAGCTGTGAAGTTGGAAATCCCAGCTTTGCCTTGGGTACATTTCCAACCTCTCTGTGGTTCTGTTTCCTCATTTTTACTTTGCAGAGCTGTCGTGGACTTAAATGGGATAAAGCATGTAACATGCCTAGCCAAGCATTTTGTACAGAGAAGAGGATCAGTGACTGCTAGTATTTTAAAAGGCTATTTAAAATCAGCTCTATGAAAATACATATCTTGAATAATTGTTAGTTAGCCTTTCTGGACCAAGAAATTATTCAAGATAGGTATTTTATTGGTGATTTTTCCCTCTTAAGCTTTCTTTTTCCTACACATCAAAATCTAAAAGATGGCATCACAAAGAATGATAATGAGGTACAGTGAGTATCTTATATTACATCAAAATCCCAATATAAACCATGAGCCCTTATTGCCCTGCCAAAGGGCAAACTTCTCATTTATAATCCAACAAGAGAATTAAGCATTTGGCAGCAAGAGGCCACATTCAACTTCTGTGCATGAATACCTTGTATTTGCAAACATTTTCTGATTTCCAAAGGGAAAAAGAGCAAGACATTTCAGCAGTAATTCTTGCAATTCTAAACAATATTTCTGAACCAATGGGATTTTTCTTAGAATACATAAAGGATTCTTAGTAATCAGTAAGAAAAAAGACAAACAACCCAATTAAAAAATAGGCAAAAAACTTCAAGTTCCTCACAAAAGATAGATAATAAGCAAATAAAAAGGTGCTCAATATCATTACTTATTAGGAAAAACAAATTAAAACTCTCAACAAGATAGGACTGTATACCCACCAGAATGGTTAAAATTAAGAAGACAAGACCAGGCGTTGACAAGCGCATAGAGAAATTGGAACATTCGCGGACACTGCTATGTGATTTGGCCCAACCCCTCTGGAAAACTGGCATTTTATTATAAAGCTAAACATAGCTTACCTTAGATACCCAGCTATTCCACTCCTGGATATGTGCCCTAGAGAACTGAGAACATACGTTGACCAAAATGCCAAACCAAAACAAAGCAAACAAACAAGCAAAAACAATAGCCCCCAATTGGAAACAATTCAAAAGTCTTTGATGGGAGGATGGAAAAATAAACGGTGGTACATGTATACTTGGGTAAAGAAGTCAGAATAGTCTTTACCTTTCAGAGGTGATAATGACTAAGAAGGAGCACAGGGTAGTTTTCTGGGATGATGGGAATGGTCTATATCTTGATTCAAGTCATAGCTGCATGGTTGCATCTACTCAAAGTCATTGAGTTGTACACTTAAAAACTGTGTAACTTGGGGCACCTGGGTGGCTCAGTCAGTTAAGTGACTCTTGATTTCGGCTCAGGTCATGATCTCAGGGTAGTGAGATCGAGCCCTGCATGGGCTCTGTGCTGAGCTGGGAGCCTACTTAAGATTCTCTCTCTCCTTCTCCCTCTGCCCCTCCCCACCCCTGTGCACACACATGCGCTCATGCATGCACTCTCTCGAAAAAAAAATAAAATAAAATTGTGTAACTTACATCTCAGTTAAAAGAAAAAGAGGGGGGTAGGATGTGGAAGTGAAAAAAAGTGAAGGAGCTTCCCAGAGCTGAAAGTGTGCAGGTGGAGTATGGAGAGCTATTGGGAATATTGTGAAGATTTCTTTGCTTTAGGGCTTTAGGATGAAAAGATCTACATGCTCGGCTCCTCACCTTGGTAAACATATAGATGTCATTTGGATTGGAGCAGTGCTTCCAAAAACCCCCGTGTAAGGCGGGATGTTTTGTGAAGTAGGACTCTAGAGGGAGACGCTGAGCAGGAAGTTGCTGTGATGATCTAGTCTAGGGTCTCTCAGCCTCAGCAATATTGCTATTTTGGACCACAGAATTCTTTGTTGTGCAGGACTGTCTGTGCCCTATAGGTTGTTGAACAGTATCCCTGGCCAGTATCACCCCTGCAGTCATAAGTCAAAAATGCCTCTAGACGTTGCCAAGTGTTATCCTTCAACTAGGGCTGGGGGCAAAATTGCCCTTCATTGAGGTTGCTGGTCTAGAAGATCAATGACTCCTAGTTTACAGGATGCACTTGGAGAGGAGCACACGAGAATCACAAAGAGAGCTTTTAAAAACCAAAGAATCTACCCCTCTGTGTCAAATACAAGGTCAGCCAAATTCATTCTCAATCCCCTTCTCTTATTGCTGAGGGTAGCATATGACACAATAGTAACCAATTAGATGTAAGTGGTAAGTTTTCTGTAGGTGGTTTTCTTTTTCTCTGCTGAAATAGAAATGTGATGGCTGGAGCTGCAGCAGCCATATTGCAACTATGCAATCAAAGCCAAGAGAATTCTAGACACTTTGGTGTTGGTTGGAACTAGTGCCAGCCACTGCCTACCTTCAGACTTTTCAGTATGTGGAACAATAAGTAAATAAACTCATGTTTGTTTGCATCACACTGGCCAAGATTTTTGTTATTTGTAGTCAAAAGCATTTATGATCGATTCACTTCCCTCCAAGTGTCTCCTATGTCCTTCACCTCTTTGACCACGAGGATCACTGAAGTGAGCCACCACTGCAGATGGGAATACACCAGACGTTCCAGCAAAGGAGAAAAGTTTGGTCTGGTTTGGAGACCCGTAACCCCAGCTGCAATCAGAATCTCCCAGGAAATTAAATAATAGTAATAGTAATAATAATAATAATAATAATAATAATAATATTAATGCCCAGGCCCCACCACATAAAAATTACCTGGGTGGTGAGATTCCATGTCTTCTGTATCCAGCATTTATTAGCTACATTCTGCCATCTGGATGTGTGGAGGGTGCAAGTGGGGGTGACAGGCAGAGGCCCATTTCCCAAGCCCCCAGCTCCACCAGGTCTCACATGATTCCCCAGCTGGTCTGTGCTCCTGCCACACTGTTGCATCCTCCATGGTGGCCGGGTGACCCGCGGGCTTTTCCGTACTCTGCTCCTTGGGGAGTGTTACTTTGACCTCACTCACCATCATCTTCTGCCATTCAGAACACAGAGAGTTAGTGCTCAGGAACCGGGTACCACTGTCTACATCTGTTTTTACAACCACTGCCCTTAGCCCCCGAGAAAGGTGCTCACAAAAGGAACCCCTGGGCACCAGTGATGGTCCCGTGAACCCCGACTACAGGGACCTGATTTCTGCATAGCAGGTGTGACGGCGGGAGAGCATGGTGGTTAGGGCAGGTCATAGGGGGATCCTGACGTGAGCAGGGGTGTAGCGGTTAAGAGAAGAGGCTGTGAGGCTCCTCTTTGTCCTGGAACAAGCTACTCCAGCCTTCTAAGCCTCACACGCCAAATGGGAAGGACAGATGAGGTGAAGTACCGTGTCAGGGCCAGGCACATAGGAAGACCCGAGGGCACTAGCACACCCGAGGGGTGAAGAAAGGAGTTCTTGGAAGGCACAAATCTTAGAGACTCCAATGGCTTGTGGCCCTTCAAAGGCTTACAGTACATCCATGGTATGAAAATTTCACAGGGAGGAGCAGGTAGGAAAATGCTACCTTAAAAGACTCCTTAAGGAGTGGGAGGAATGATGGGGAAAAGGCCAAGCAACACTGGATCAGAGCCTTTTGATTAATGGGTGGCTTCGTTCCCCTGTCATTCGGAGCCCCAGGTCCCGCCCCCCCCCATGTGGGCAAAGTTCCAGGCAGCAGTCTGGGGTGCTGAGCTGACTGTGTCTGGCTCCAGATTTCACTCTTGCTTTGTTTCTTGTTTCACAAACCAGTGACCCATGAACCAACAGAAAAGGCCTTTCCGTCAGTCCTGATGAATTGTAGCTTTCCTAGATTTATTTCCAGTCCTTCACCCACATCTTTTACTTTGTCTTCCATTAAGTTTTTTAGCTTGTACACTTTTGTTATTTTCTCCTGAAACTTCTTTTGATTGTTCTTAAAATGGCCTTAAAAAAAATCCCACAAGTATTTCCTGTATCTGGGGAGTGGACCCAGAGTCCTGTGACACTGAGATTCTTCAACTCTTACTTCTCCCAGACACTCCAGGAATCAGGAGGAGGGGGTCTAGTGGTTTCAGATCTATAAGCTTTTTCCAAAGCATGGCCCCCAGAAAAACCACCTGAGTCAGAAAAGTACAAATCAAAATGATGCCCATAAGTCATGAAGGGTAGATATCATATAGGGCAACACCTGTCCCTTTTGGCAGGAATATGTCAATTTCTTTTTTTTTTAAATATTTTATTTATTTATTTGACAGAGAGAGGGGGGACACAAGCAGGGGGGAGTGGTAGAGGGAGAAGCAGGCTTCCCGCAGAGCGGGGAGCCCGATGCGGGGCTCGATCCCAGGACCCTGGGATCATGACCTGAGCCGAAGGCAGACGCTGAACGACTGAGCCATCCAGTTCCCAGGAATATGTCAATTTCATAGAGTTACAAACTCCCTGTCCCCAGCAGGGTCCCCGGAGTGCCTTGCAGTTGTCATGCTGGTGTGTGGCTTCATTTCTCTGTTTGTTGCCCTCCTTAGTATTTTTTCTGTGTACATAATAAATCACATTTATCCAAACAACTTATCATCTCCCAGGGTCTGACTCACACCTTTTTGGGAGGATGTTAGCTATCTTCCCATGTTGGTGTTTTAAAATCCAGCACTCCTCATAGTAATTCCTTCTCCCCGTGCAAACAGACACGTGCAGAAAGAAGTGAAAAGTTTTTTTGTTTTGTTTTGTTTCATTTGTCCTCCACGAAGAGACTAAAGAAGTTTTTATTTAACTACCAAATTAGCCAAGATTGAATATCATATTTTGGTTTTGTAGATTGCATCAGTGCAAAAATACCTAGCTGCGGAGTAAAGAGTTGATGAGATACATGTAGCCTGCCTATGTATTCAGAATGAGAGAGGTCTCCTTGTCATCATTCAAGTCAAAAACCAGAAACAGAGGGGGTGTGGTAGAACCATCACCCACAAACTCCATTCTAACTCAGAGGGTCAAGTGGCAGAATAAATGTTAAATTCTGGAATGACGCTGTACGTTTTTTATTCTTTATAGGCCATATATGGGCAGTTCTGAGGGATGCTCATTACCCCTCGCAAATAACAGCTACTATCAACTTAGCACCAGCAGTGCGCTAGGCTCTCTGCCAAGCACCTTGTATAAAGGATCACATTGTATCACACGCTATGTATGGCATAGATTCTGTTACTATCTCTGCTTTCCAGATGAGGTAACGGAAGGTTGCAGAGTGAAGGACTGCCTTGCAGGTAGCCAAGGCGGGACTGAGTTCTTAACCACAAAGCTACCACGTCTCAAAGTGCTGACTGCAGTCAATGGTTTGTTTTCAAAGGACTGGGCTGATGGGGATGGGGATGTATTTTCTCCCTCTCTGGCCTTCCGCAAACCTTACCTGATCCCTCTGCTTTGGCAGCCCCGTGTAGCCAGGGAAAATGGCACAACCCCACTGGACAGATGTCCACATCACTGGGTAGTGTTGATCCCAAGAAAGACCTTCAGTCTTGGGCCGACTTTCACTTCTCAGATCCCCCTTCCAAGCCATCCCCAAGCTCCTGACTTTGCTCTACTCTGCCTACTCCCCTCCTCTTCATTAAGAAAATAGAGGTAATCAGGCAGGGCCTCCCAATCTGCTACTCCCTACCTGCCAACAAATTAGGGCTGCTGCCGTGTGCAAGGCACCAGGACACAGTGGTAACAGGCCTGTTCTTAGCTCTGCACCTGGGAGCCATGTTCCATAACTCAGTGGTTATCTCATTCTGCAGGTTCCATCCATCTCAAAAATTCCTCACCGCATTCCCTGCCCCTTCCCATTGCATGTCTGTAATCCAAGCCCTCATCCACTCCAGGCTGGACCACTGTCACAAGGAGCACACAGGTGTCCTGCCCCCCGCCTCTCCTTGCATGACACCAAGCTGTCTCTCTGCAACTCAGCTCTGTTCCCACCATTTCACTGCTTACACTTGAGGTTGGCTCCTTGCTCACTGCCAGACCTCAGATCCCATAGACGTGACAGCAATGCCTTCCTTTCGGGGTCTGGCCAGAGTGCCATCTGTGAACCTTCCTCTGTAGCCCCAGGGGAGCACTCTATGTCCCCGGGCGTTGGCGGGACGGGGCCGGGGGGGGGGCTCCTTCTCTTTCTCTGGCCCTTGCCCAAACCTGCCCTTTTGCCCTCTTCTACTCTGTCTTCTAATTGGTAAAGTCTGGCCCCTCCCTTGAGACCCAGTTTAATTAAATTAGGTTCAGCAGACAGGAAATGACTGCTGGGACAAACTGATTTCTAGAAGGGGATGAGCTCTACAGGGACCCATAGATTTCAAAACAACTTCAAACACATACCAACTGAAAACGGGAATTGATTCTCTGGGAGAGGAAGTATTTAGGAAGCCATCTAGGTGAAATAATCCCAGGGCCATCATGGGAAAATCTCCACTCTCTCCACTAGATGGCGCACCTAAATTTCCAAGGCAAACATCAGAGCGCACTTCTCTTAACTCAAAGCATGTATTGTGACTAATTTTCTTTGTAGTGATTACAGTGTTTGTCCACACACCACTCACTACAATGTAACCATGGGGAAAAAAATTCAGAGAATAAATTCATATATGCAGTCGGGTGTCAAGGATCCACATGATCATGATAAGATCTGAGTCCAAAATAATCCCCTCCCTCCCTCCTTCCGGCCTACCCCATCACCTTTGGTCCTTAGGGGAGACATTTCATTTCCTAGTCACATAAACAAACAGCCGTCAGCCTGCGATGTCCAAAATTCAACCGACTTTTCTAACCAGTTCTAAGCAAGCAAATTGGGATCAGAAATAGTTCTGCTTGACCTAACTGCGGAGTAGAGCGGTGTGACTCTGACCTCCCCCGGAGCTCCTCTCTGAGCCTGTCCTTCCTCTCCCTCCCTCCTAATTAATAGTCCAAGCCCTTTGCCTTTACGGAAGTCAGTAAACTTTCAAACTGATGCAAGCACAACTATTTTTACTGCAGGTTAGATGACATTTATGGAGCAATTCCCACAGGTGTTCCAACCCCAAAACCTTTTCAAGTGATAATGAGACTATTTCTTCATATGTAGAAATTCACACCCATGAATTCTGGTCTGATTTTATCTTTTTTTTTTTTTTTTAAGATTTTTTATTTATTTGACAGAGAGAGAGACAGCTAGAGAGGGAACACAAGCAGGGGGAGTGGGAGAGGGAGAAGCAGGCTTCCCGCCGAGCAGGGAGCCCGATGTGGGGCTCGATCCCAGGACCCTGGGATCATGACCTGAGCCAAAGGCAGACGCTTAATGACTGAGCCACCCAGGCGCCCCTCGTCTGATTTTATCTTATTCCCTTCATTTTGTTTTAGCACCTACAAGACTTTCATTTGAATTCACGTTTATCTTCGGCCTTAGCATGGACATAAAGGTGAGTACTTATTTGTGGTCATTCTAAGAGGAAAAGGCAAGCATGGTCCACCGTAGGAACTTCACACGTTCAATAAGCTAGGTTTGCAAACATCTGCCCCGAGACACTGGCAACAGAAAAGCTCCATGCAGTCAGTAGGTCGTTGAAGGACATTCTTGGCTGAGACATCGATTTTCTTCAATCATTCTGGACTGAGTTAACCCTAAGGTCACGCCATCAAGCAAGTGTAAGCCATAGACTTAGCTACCAATAACTATTTCTTTAAGACTTAGGTTAGATGTCATTTCTTCCAGGAAGTCTTCTGTACACTCCCTTCCTAGATAAAGGTTTCCTTAGCACAATTATATAGTACTCCACTTAACACAGTGGGTTATAATTATCTGTTTATGAAGTTGATTAGCCTCCTGAGGGCAAAGATTGTGCATTATTCATCCTATTACCCAGCATAATGCCTGGTACATAGAAGGAAATACAATAAGTGAATGGATGCATCATTCAATTAATGGATTTAAAAACTGTACATTTTCTGGGGGAGAGGGACAGGGTCCCCATTTTTACGGGTTGGGACATTTTCCAACCTTTGTTTCAAGCCTGCTTTGTATGCCAATAGGTTAAAGAAACCACCGGCTTCCATCTATGGGGCAAGAAATAACCAGGTTGTTTAGTCAGTTCAATCAAAAACAGCAATAGGTAAAGAAGTAAAAAATAAAAATCATTCTGTAAGATCTTAAAAATTAATGATTTCTTATATTACATTTGAATTTACAAAATGCTCTCAAATATGGTATTTCTTCCCTTTTCAGATCAATCCTAAAGAATGGGTTAGATCAGGGTCATTTTTACAGAAAGTAATACTCAGAGAAGTTAACTGACTTGAGTTAATGAGAGGTGGAGTCAGGATAAGACCGAATTCCAAAACCAATGTCCATTCTGTGACACCTTTGAGCTCATTGACTTCCCTCCCCTTCAGGTCCTTGACCGCCCGCTGTTTGACCAGTTTGGCTATGGGACCAGGTGATTGGACCACTTACTGTGATAGTCCTGGGCAAATAAATCAGTTCTTTCTTCTCTTGGCTCAGCCATTTACTGTTAGACCTTGACCAAGTCGTGGAAATTTTGTCTAAGCCTTCAGTTTTCTGAAGTTGGGAAGAAGAAGTAAAGACAGGGTAAATATGTTTCTAGACACTCACGTGGTTCAAGTGGCCAGCATTATTTCTATCATCATTACAATGACAACAGCTATCATTCATTCTGTTCCGACCATGTGCCCTCACTGTTCTCAGCTCTTGAGCATATGACAACTCATTTTACCCCCACAACAACAGAAAGTAAAAGAGGAGTATATTGTTCCCATTTTACAGATGCATAAATTGAGGCATAATAAGGTGATGTAACTCAACCACAGTTACATATCTAGTCGGTGGAGGAGGAAGGATTAAAACTCAGGTAGCTGAGCTTCAGAGTCTGTGTCCTATTGTATGGTAAGCAATTAGCCCAATGTTTGACTCAGGAGTGCTCAATAAATATGGCCATCATCATTATTGCTAAATGCAAATCTTACCAATTTATTGGGGAAGGGCCTAAACTCTTCTCATATTTAATGCAAAGGGGACCTAGAGCTCATTTCTTTGGAAAGGGGAACACTCTGGGGGCTCCCCTGGCCAAGTATGCCCAAGCACAGTCAATGTAATAATTCCTGCCCCTGCTTGCAAAGCCACACAAGCAATTAGTTCATATCAAGCTGTTATTAATAAGTTATTTTTGTAACAAAAATACTGTCTTCCTTTAATTTCTATGCAAATGCAAGGAAGCCAACACAAATCTAGTTTATTTAAAGACGGTCTTGTAAGAATTTAATTTGTCCCTTTGAAAAAGCTGCTGAGGAAAGGTACAGAAATGATGAAGACCACATGGAGGTGTCCTGAGCTCATGATAAAGAAAGGACAGCTTCTCTCTCCCTTTGAATTTAACACTAAACCCTCCTTTCCCCTTGACCAAGGGCAGTGCACGCAAGTGGTGGCCAGTGACACTTGGAGATAATGTTCCAGGCATCCATCTGCATGACACAGTTACCATAAAGTAAATCCCAGCCCACGACTGGTGGCCTCAGGACATTAGAACAGTGGCTGCCAATGACCGTGTGTGCAGGTGTTTCAGAGTGTCCTGGAGTGGGGCTTCTTAAAACTAATGGGTAAAGAAATGCTGAAGCACAATATTTTGAGAAGCAACATAGCATAGAAGAACATTGTCCTCGAGGGGCAAAAAACCCGAGCTTGAGCCCAGCTGCACTCTTAGATTGTGTCCCTTGGACGAGTCATTAGCTTTCTCAAGCATCAGTGTCTTTCAGAAAACAGAAATTGCCTTGACTGTTTCTTAGAGTTACGATTCATTTTGAAAAGTGTGAGACAGAGGTCCTGAGTGCACTTGGCAAACTATAAAATGTTATTTGAATTTTAAGACTTTTTTTTTTTTACTTTTCATAGAAAAGGAGAGCTTCCTAATAAGAAATGTCAAAACACCTGGAGGGACCAGCACATTAATATTTGCATGAATTCTGCTGTCGTTTGCAAATATCATCTATTTCTTCTTATATTGATTGTACCATATACTTGGTATTACATTCAGGTTATGTCAGGCAAATTATAGTCAGTGACGAATATGTTGAGCAGAAAATTAAGTGATTTAATATTTACTCTGTAACAGATCTAAATGAGCAGCAAATACCTGAAGGGCTGATTTAGGCTATTAAGAGCTAGTAATGAAAATGTTCCAATTCCATTGTAGTTCTGTGGGGAAAATGAACTGCAAGCTTCTTAGGGGGAAAAAGGGAGTTTCCTATTGGCTTTTAAGGGCTGATCTCTGTTGACTGATGCATTAGAAGTCAAGCTATATTATGCACACCACTTTTATAATAATTTGTTATATGGGATGATATGCAGAATCAGGATCTCCTTGGCTTCCCCTTTGAAATGCAAGGAGTCTGAATTTATCAAGAGCAGGTGGGCCCTGGATATTATGGATTCCTTCTTGCTCAGCAGTATGGTTTTTGTGGAAGATCAGCTGTGTTCTGGCTGAAATACACATAGATTCTGAAAATAAACATGCATATGGGAAAACATGATCCATTTCGGATGAAAGATTTATCGGTTGCCTCTCGTGATCCATCTGGTAGCAAAATTAATGGCTATTTAGAAGCTATAAATTTAGAAAAACCCTTTGTAGATGGGAATTCGTGTTTACCCATGCTGTATGTTAAGTGGCCTATGAAACAGCTGAACCATTGAGAAGCGTCCTTTCCTGAGCTAATTTGTACACAGTGGCCCTATTTAGTTGGAAAGCCTCTTTATTTTCTAAAGAATAAATCCATTGCAAATACTCTAATAAACAAACAAACAAAAAATACTACTTAGGCCCTGCAGGATGAACCAATTCCCATAGTACCAGCTCCTGAGAAAAGTTTAGAGGAAAGGGATTTATTTCCTATGTAATGGATCTGAAAGGGGAGCTTCAGATCAGACTTTTCTCCCTCCTCAAATAAATTCAATGTGATGGAATTTTTTTAAATCTTAGGCAAAGAGTAAGAAGTTCTGGGACCTTTGTGGAAAGTATTTTCAAATAGGCCAGTTGGAGCATTTCTTGGATTGATCCTCTGCAATAGGGCAAGAGGTTAGATAAACTCTAGGGTTCCTTCCACCTCTGATGTCCCATGGTCCTATGATTCCATAAGATTTAAGTCCAGCTGCCAAGTGCACAGCCTCCTAAACCCATGGGATTTAGGACAAGTTTCACAAATTTAAATGCCTTAATGGGCCAGGTAAGGAACAAAAAAGAATACTTAGATCAGATGGCAACTGTGGGGAACAGAGGAATTCATGGCCCCCCTCTAAGGTAGGTGTCAGGGGTTGAACTGTGTCTCCCCAAATTCATATGTTGAAGTCCTAACCCTCAGTACCTGAGAATGTGTTTCCAAACACATTTGTTGCACATATAATCAGTTAAGATGAGGTTGTACTAGCGTAGGGTGGGCCCCTAGTCCAATATGATGTGTCTTTGTAAAAAGAGGACATTTGGACACAGATATGCACACAGGTAGAATGCCATGGGAAGATGAAGGCAGAGATCAGGGTCATGGGCCTACAAGCCAAGGAACACCAAAGATTTCTAGCAAACCACCGGAAATCAAGAAAGGCTGGAACATTCTCCCTCCAGCCAACAGAAAGAACCAATTCTGCTGATATCTTGATCTCAGACTTCCAGCCTCTAAGAACAGAGACAATAAATTTCTCTTGTTT
Source organism: Leptonychotes weddellii (assembly GCF_054177405.1). Lineage (NCBI taxonomy): Eukaryota > Metazoa > Chordata > Mammalia > Carnivora > Phocidae > Leptonychotes > Leptonychotes weddellii. Next base: position 9,674,035 of record NC_138374.1, read on the forward strand.
CAGCCAGCCAGTTTGTGGAACTGTGTTATGGCCGCCCTAGGAAACAAATACAGGTGACAACATCTATTAAGCTCCAACCCAATATTGTCATGTGAGAAATGCCAATGCATTTCTTCCAATTGTCTAAGAGAAGTCAGAAATATGGATATTGTTCTATATAAAATCTTCCAATTTAAAAATGCTGGCAGCAAATGCAGAAGACTTAAAAAAATACAATGTAAAGGCAAAATATATCTGGTTCACACATTACCAGCGGAAAACCTCTGCTTTAAGGATTGTTAAATCTACCCCAAATTATCTTTTTCAAGATAGTTTCAGGAATCATCTTGACATGCTCTTCCATCTCTACTTTGGATTAAGGCCTGGGAAGGCTCCAATATATTATTTGTGGGTTATTTGGTGTGCTAACACATAGAACCAAAATAATTTTTTTTATTTGGCTCAAGTTAGTTGGTTAGATTTGTTTATTGTTTTCAAACTTCTGAGTATGGAAATCCTATCTTCAAAATTAATCTAATGAAACTCAAAAATCAAATTGGAGTCTTATTGGTATATATTATTTCATGTATTCAAACTTATAACATTATTATAAAGACTGTCAATAAGAATAAAAAGACCCTTTGATTAATAAAAATATCTGAAATGAGGATTTGTGTCATCCTACAGGAATTTCATCATCCAACAATTTATATTCTGTTTTGGTTTGCAAATCCTTGGTTTGTACAGATGAAATAGTTACAAAAGATGATGAAAACTTAAATGCTTCCCTTGAAACCTTTGGATTGTCTTCAATTTAACTGATTAAAAAGCTTAAAGGAAAAATAATAGGGGATTTTATCTGCTCATACAATATCTCCTACACAGAAATCAAAACAAAAGCACCAAACTTCGGCTTCCAGTAATAAGAGCCAAAGTAAATAAGACCAACTCTCTTGCTGAGAACAATTTAAAAAGTTGGACAAAATATTTTTTAAATCTACTTGAAGGCAGGAACGCCTGGTGGCTCAGACGATTAAGCATCTGCCTTCAGCTCAGGTCATGATCTCTGGGTCCTGGGATCAAGCCCCACATTGGTCTCCCTGCTCAGTGGGGCATCTGCTTCTCCCTCTCTTTCTGCCTCTCCCCCCACTCATGCTTGCTCTCTCTCTCTCTCAAGTGAATAAATAAAATCTTAAAAAATAAATAAATCAACTTGAATGCACTGAGAGCTGACAGGACGGTGAAGTCAAGATCCTGGGGTAAAAAGAGGCTCAGGAAAATAAGTTCAGTGTTTGGGGCAGCTCTTTCTCCTGAGGTCATATGCCAATCCTTGAGGGGGCCACGAAATGCTGAGAACCTTAGCAGCTCTCTGACAATCTCACAGGATTTGAATTCAGAACCAAAGAGCTACACTTTAGGAGTAGAATAAACCGTAAGTAGGCACTCATAGGACATCTCACTTTTAAATCACCTCAGTCCAAGAAATTGATTTAAGAGTATTTTGGAGTGATGATACCCTCAGACATATAACAACAACAACAATGAAAAACAGATATAAATACTCTCTGAAGTAGATATCATCATCCTGGTCCTCAAATTATTTCTACAAACAATTCTACAAATACAATGTCTGGTATACAACTAAAAATAATCAGACACCTGACAAGATAAGACATCCTGAATGACAACTAACAATCAACAATTGAAACAGGCCTAAGAAGGAAGGCACAAATTTAATCACTATAACTGTTATATTCACGTAAAGACTAAGGTTGAATTTTCGTAGATGATTGTCAACTACAAAAAGCAGAAATTCTAAGCTTGAAAAATATAATAAACACAATTAAGGACTCAGTGGGTAAATTCCTAGCAGACTAAACACAGATGAAGAGATAATAGGAAACAGGATATAGATCAGGAGAAAATATCAATCTGGATGTGGAGAGAGACAAAGGAATGGAAAATAAAGGTTGGAGTCAAGAAAGATACAGTAAGAAATTCTGTCATACATGGAATTTTACATCCCTGATGTAGAGGAGAGAGAAGGTGGAACAGAAGTAATATTTGAAGAAGCAATGGCTGAGAATCTTCTAAAACTGAAGAAAAAAATCAATATGCAGGTTTAATAAGCTCTGTGAATCCCAAGTAGGATAAATACAAGGAAAATATCACCCAAACACATCATAGTAAAATTTCCAGGAGAGATAAAGAGAATACAAGCAAACGGAAGGGAAGGGGGGAAGGAGTTACTCTCCAAAAGAATATCTTCAGAATATAGATGTCAAAATAATGGAAGCCAGATGTATTAGTTTTCTGTTGCTGTGTAACAATTTGCCACCAACTTAGTGGCTAAAACAACAGCCACTTATTATTTCACTGTTTCCATGGGCCAAACGTCCAGGCATGAGTTAGCTGGACCCTCCACTTGTCACAACCCTGAAATTAAGGTGTTGGCCAGCCTTCTCACATGGAGGTTCTGGGGAAGAATCCACTTCCAAGCTCATTCTGATCATTAGCAGGATCCAATTCCTTGTGGTTGTAGGACTGAGATCCCTGCTTTTTGCTGTCAGCCAGGAGCCATTCTGATATCCTCCAGGCCATCCATGTTCACTGCTGTGTGGCCCCCTTCATCTCCAAATCCAGCAACAAATAATCTTCCTTACATCAAATCCTTCTCATACTTGGACTTCTTTTTTCAGGAAGAGCCCCAACTTTTTTTTTTTTTTTAAGATTTTATTTATTTATTTGAGAGACAGCATGAGAGAGAGAGCAAGATAGAGCAGGAGTTGGGGGAGGGACAGAGGGAGAAGCAGACTCCCCACTGAGCAAGGAGCCCAACATGGGGCTCCATCCCAGGACCCCGGGATCACGACCTGAGATGAAAGCAGACACTCAACTGACTGAGCCACCCAGGCGCCCAAGGCCCAACCTTTTTAAGGCTCACCTGAGTATGCCAAGTACACTTGAGGATAATCCCCCTATTTAAGGTCAACTGATCTGGGATCTTAATTGCATCTGCAAAATCCTTTCACAGTCTATCTAATCTTTGATTGACTAACTGGAAGGTGTGTGTACACCAGCTGGTGGAATCTTGGGGGCCACCTTAGAATTTTGCATATGACACTGGAGTACCCAAGAATTGCATATTTATGCACTGAAAAAAAATGAATTTCATCTTAGAATTCTATGTGTAAGGAAAATATATTTCAAGAGTAAAAGTAATATAAAGACATTTTTAAAAGATTTTATTTATTTGAGAGAGAGAAAGAGAGAGAGAGCACAGCGGGAGAAGGAGAAGCAGACTCCCCACTGAGCAGAGAGCCCAATGTGGGACTTGATCCCAGGACCCTGAGATCATGATCTGAGCTGAAGGCAAATGCTTAACAGACTGAGCCACACAGGTGCCCTGTAAAATCATTTTTAGACAAGCAAAACCTGAAAGAATTTGTCAGCAGATCTCCACCGAAAAGGACAGTGATTGCCAATGGAAGATCAAAGAGGCATAAAGGAAAGAAGTACAAAGGAAGAGGTAAATAATGTAGGCAAATTTAAATACATATTAAATGTATAAATCAAGATAATATCTTGAGGGATTTGACATGAAATTAAAACACATGCCAACAATGACATAAAAGACTAAGCAGTGAAAGGCTTTAAGTTAAAGGTATATGTTGAAATTTCTAGGGCACGGTTTGACCAAGTTTTTCTATAAGCAGCCAGATGGTAAATACTTTATGGACATTGTGAAAGAAACTCTGAGAGCCCCATACTTGGTCTCTGTCGCAACTACTCAACTCTACCACTGTGGCAGGAAAGCAGGCATAGAAAATATGCAAATGAGTGAGTGTTCCAAAAAAAAATTTTTTATAGACAATAATTATGGATTTCATGTAATTTTCACATGTTGGGTAATATTCTTCTTCTTACTCACGGACTGTACAAAAACAGGTGATGGGCTGGATTTTGCCCATGACCTGTCGTTTGAAGGCTGCTTCTATAGGATATCCATCAAAAGAATTGTTTAAAAGTATATAATTTGCAAAGTAACAGAGGGGAAAATGGAACAATAAAAAATTCTTAATCAATCCAAAAGGAAGAAAAGAGAGAAAAGAGAACATGAAACAGATGGGACAAATCACACTAAATAAGATGGTAGACTTAAACCCAAATATATTTGTTAGGTAATATTAAATAGAAGGGGACTAAATGACCTGGTTAAAAGAGAAAGACTGGGGCGCCTGGGTGGCTGGGTTGGTTAAGCGACTGCCTTCGGCTCAGGTCATGATCCTGGAGTCCCTGGATCGAGTCCCGCATCGGGCTCCCTGCCGAGCAGGGAGCCTGCTTCTCCCTCTGACCCTCCCCCCTCTCATGTGCTCTCTGTCTCTCTCATTCTCTCTATCTCAAATAAATAAATAAAATCTTTAAAAAAAATAAAAAAAATAAAAAAATAAAAGAGAAAGACTGTCAGACTAGAAAAGAAGAAAAGCCCAATGATGAGGGACATGCATAAATTATTAGTTTCCAAAAAGGATGAAAGTAAAAGATGTACCATTCAAACCCTACAGAAAGAAAGCTGTATTCATATCAGATAAAGCATACTTGAAAGCAAAAAACATCACAAATGATAAAGGAAGACATTTCATAATATTCTTCTTCAAGTCTTCAGGAAGATCTAACTTTAATAATTTGCATGTACCTAATAGGATAAACTCATAAAATAAAAAGCAAAATTTGACAGGGTCTGAGCAAAAGACAAATCCACAATTGCAGGGGAGAAATTAATATACCTCTTTTGGTTACTGATAGAACAAGCAGACAAAAATTCAGTAAAGATTTGGAAGACTTCATAACATCATCAGAAAACAGGATGAATGTAGACATTTAGAAGATTGCATGGAAGAACTGCAGAATGCATATTCTTTCAAGCACACACAAAACATTTCTAAAAATTGCTATTAAGCTGTACCATTAATCAAGTATCCACCAACTTCAAATAATTACAATCATATACTATATTCTCTGATCATAGTACAATTAAGATATAAATCTACAAATCAATTATCAAATAGATAACTATAAAATTGTCATGTTTGAAAATTTAAAAATACCTTTCTAAATAACCCATAGATTAAAGAAGAAATCCCAATGAAAATTGCAAAATATTTTGAGTTGTATAATAATTAAAAATGCAGATAAAATTTGTAAGAAAATGCAAATGCTATGCTGAGGGAATTTCATATTCTTAAACAGAGATATTATCAAAAACCAAGGAAATTTGAAAATCAATGTTATTTTTTTAAAGAGTTTGTTTGTTTGTTTGTTTGTTTATTTGACAGAGAGAGAGAGAGCACAAGCAGGGGGAGCGGCAGGCAGAGGGAGAGGGAGAAGCAGACTCCCTCGGAGCAAAGAGCCTGATGGGAAGGAATAGACACATCTCCCATGTAAAAGAATTTTGGATAATTTATGAGTCACTCGAGCTTCAGGGAACATAATTCTTCATAGGGTGTGGAAAGGGAGGAGAGTAACCTCACAGTGGAGGAACCTGATAAACGTTTCCTCAGCCAGGCGATCAAGGTCCTTGTCAACAGTGATAAGTCATGTTGATAGCTTGTACCCTTGACATCATGTAATGAAAGTGGCACTTTTCCTCTGTGGTCTTCATCTTGTGATGCTTCCATCCCCCTGTAGAACTTCCAGAGTGCCCAAAGAAGAGAGGAGGACGTGAAGACTTATCCCTGCTCTTCAATGCCTCAGTCTGGAAGTGACACCTGCCATTTCCTCCTAGAGCCCATTGGTCAAAACTAGTCAGATGATCCTAACCTACCTACCCAGGACATGGGAAAACCAGGGAGCTCATGGAGAACCTGGGGCTGCTGCATCCTGGGATTTGGGAGAAGTGAATCTTGTATGTGACCATCTTATAAAACTGGCACATTCAAGCCAAATACAATAAGCTTAAATATTTAGGACTTCCAGTCTCTCTTGGGCACAGTACTAAATCAGCCTGATAGATTTCTTTAATCTACCAGGCTGCAAAATTTTTGCCTCTTCTTCACTTCATAGCCTCCTGGCAGTGAAATATGTTTTGCCACCAAGTAATGCTTGCCTGCAGGGGTATATTACTAATGATGTAATTTGGAGCTTAAACTTTTAGTCAAATTCTTACATATCTATGTTCTGATATTTTTCAGAGAGATACGGAGAATTTTGAAATAGGATTGGTTTTCTTTGAAGCAAAAATCCAATTTTAAAACTAACTGAAGTCCAATCGTAAAATAAAGAATGTGTATTGCCGATCAGCAAATGGCAAACATCACTATCATATTTCTGTAAGTTGCATTTTTTTAAATGCTTGAGGGCCATGGAGAGCTGAATTTTTAGTGTTACAGCACCTTTGGAAAAATGATTGACCTTCTTCCTTCCCTCCCCATCTTCATATCTTTCTTCCAGAATAATTCAGTCCTAAAGCCAGTGGGGTTGGGGGCCCACAAAAGGAAGATGTGCCTAGAGCACAGAGTGGCTTTCCAGAGTGGGTCTGGGGACCATGTGAAGAAGATGAAGCAGTGGCCTCTTGGAGGGAGGGGGGTGGCCCATGTGGGGAAGACGTAAGGCCCAGGACCTCAGCTCTGTTTTAACCAGCTACCTGGTCATGAGCAAGACACTTGCCCTGAGCCTTACCCTCTCTGGTAAGGCTCCATTTCAAGAACCTGGGGGAGAAATGAAATGAATGATTGGCCAACCTGAAACTAACACTGTATGTTAACTAACTAGAATTAAAATAAAAACTTCAAAAAAATAGAATAACAGAAGTTAAAAAAATACATAAACGTAATTTGAGGACTGTTTGATGGGGGGAAAAATGAGTGACTGGCCTAGATGTGTGATTTTCACACTGTTTGGTGGCCCCTCAGGAACCCCAGAGAGCATCAGAGGGAAGACCAGGGCAGATTTCCGGCCCCCTACAACCCTGCTGCTGCAAAGAAGATCCATTGATTTGTGTTCTGTGATTCAGACGGATCTTGACATATGATTTCGTTTGATAGAAATTTCCTTTGCTAAAAAATAAATAACATAAATAAAATTTGAAAGCCTACATTAAAAGAAAAAAAACTAGTTGACACAGTCATTTTGTCTCTGGGGCTTTTGCTGTGATCTTTTACTGAAATGTGTCAACACTAAGTGAACACGCTGAGACCAAACAGAGGGCTTCTGTCCATGCACTGGGAAAATCATAGATAAGTTCACTACAGATCTTCATTAATAACATATACTTCCACACCAACATAGACAAACACTATTGACCACCATAAGGGAAGGTGCCAAAGAAGAGCAAATCAATTTAGCTGAGGCCAGTGACAGGAAGAAAGAAAATCAAATGAGTTGTCCAGAACATCATAGACACCGTCACATCCGCATACAGGGGCAAACATACGCACATGCACACTACTGCGCAGAACATTTAAAAGCAGCAGTTACTGATATGAACCTACTTGAAAGATTGGGACCAAAAACTGCTATTAGAATTCAAGATTTTAATGGTTAGAAGTCTAATCAATCACAAAGTTGCAGCCACTAGAACTGAAATACAAGGGGTGCCTGGTGGCTCAGTTGGTTAAGCTGCTCACTCTTGATTTTGGCTCAGGTCATGATCTCAGGGTCCTGGGATCAAGCCCTGAGTCAGGCTCCGTGCTAAGCGGGGAGTCTGCTTGTCCCTCTCGCTCTGCCCCTCCTCCTGCACTCTCTCTCTCTCTAAAATAAATAATATAAAATCTTTAAGAAAAAAAAGAACTGAAATAAAAGACTCAAGAGTTTCTTTAAGGTATTATTTGTGCTGAGGTCCAGGAGCCCCATGGCTCCTGTTGGCTCCTGTTGTAACTGGCCGATGTGGGACTAGAGACCAGGGGTCCTGTCTTCCAGCCTGATTCTCTCTCAACTGTGCCGCCCCTACCCTAAGAAGGCTCATGGAGTGGGACCAAAGGACCCTTTCAGGAACCTGGGGGAGAAAGTCTATGCTGACTTCACAACCAGAGTCATAAGCAAATCGTGGCCCAGACTCAAGTTTCTCTTTATTTTTCTCAGGGTCAAATAAAACAATTGAGACTTAGGCAAGGAGAGACTTTATTCGAAAAGATTCTTGCAAGGGGCAGGAGTGCCAGTGCAGAAGGGACCTATAGCAGTAGTGAGACCTCCGACAGAGGGATCTACAAGCATCTCAGAGGTCAGCCAGCAAAGGCTTTTCCTTTACTAGGGAGGAGTAGGCAAATCTAGAAAGAAGCAGGTGTGGGGCAGTGGGGCAGTAAATCAGAGGTCAGCCCATTCCTCAGGAGGGGCCGTTACGGAGGCCCCTCAACAAGGGGGTCAGCTGTGACTCGGATCTAAGCCCCATGGAGAGAGAAGTTTCTGTGCAGGAAGCCAGTTCCAGAACACAAAGGACGGGGAGGATTTCTTAACCATTGCTGTCTTCCGGGATCACCGTGTTCAGGTGCAGTTGGTGTCCGAGCGAAAGGAGGCGCTCATTAGTGTCACTTCTGAATCACCAACTCTCATTTTCCCACCCCACAGCCCTCTCTGAAAAGCGTTTAAGAAGAGGAATTTATTTTGCAGGATTCCTCTTATTGAGCCAAGTCTAAAAGTGGCTGCGAGTCCCTCCTGATTACCGAGACAGGACACCGGCTTCAAAGTATCGAGACCCAAGTCCTCCCGTCCACCAGCGCTTCCAGTTGGCTATTTTAAAATCCTTTTTTTTTTTTTCTGGCTTCCCCTTTTCAGACCTATGGATAAAGACAAAGCCAGGGCTAGAGTTTCCTAAATCCTGTCCCACAGAAGGCCAGTTCTATGGGACCTTAGTAGCCATCACCCACATACCAGCTGGCATCTTCCTACCTCTCAAATATTTTGTTTACTTGTTTTAAATCCTCAATTTCACAACTCTTATGAGCCCTGATACCACCCCTCTCCCAATTTTTGTGAATTCTCAGGGACTTCTGCCCCATCGACATTTGTCCCTTCCCAAACCCACCTGGACTCAGAGCTCCATGTCTTCAAGGTTCCCATAAAAGCCTCACTCGCATGATGCATTGTGCTGGTCTAGTAATTTTCATGAAGATTGAGGGGTACAACCCAAATCACATAGCCTTCCCCCAAGTTGCTGCTCTTCAGTTTGTTCACATCCAGATTTCTGTTTATTTCTTACTTTTTAAAAAATATTTTATTTTTGAGAGAGAGCGAGCATGCAAGAGAATGAGAGAGCATGAATGGGGGTGGAGGGAGGGCAGAGTGAGAGGGATAAACAGACTCCCCGCTGAGCAGGGAGCCCAATGCAGGGCTTGATCCCAGTATCGTGCGATCACAACCTGAGCTGAAGGTAGACGCTTAACCCACTGAGCCACCCAGGCGCCCCTCCCTCTTACTTTTTAATCAAAAGCCCTTGACGGCTTATTTTTCCAAACAATTCATGGCCATACCAGCTTTATTGGGAGTTAGGTAATGCATGGCCAACTAATTGCACGCATTTCCAAATACGCACTAAGGCTTTGCCCTTCAGGGTGGTCCAGACCAGCAGCAGCGGCAGCATCACTTGGAATCTCATACAAGTGCAGATGCTCAGCTATACCCCAGTACTACCCGATCAGAAAGGGCATGTTAACAACATCCCCAGGTGATCACAGGCACATTAAAGTTTGAGAAGCGCTGGTCTAGCGTATGACATAATTTGGATCAGCTCCTTGAACCTGGTGTGGTGGGTTGAATTTTGGCTCCCCTACCAAATTCATGTTCACCTGGAACCTCAGAATGTTACCTTATTTGGAATAAGGGTGTTTGCAGATGTAATTAAGGGTCTTGAGATCATCCTGTATTTAGGGTGATCCTAAATCCAGCGAATGAGGTCTTTCTAGAGAAAGGAAAGGCACACTTGAGATGCAGAGCCATGGGGGAGACTGCCATGGCAGGTGGAGACTATAGAGTCAAGATCTGCAAGTGAAAGGACCACCAAGGATTGCTAACAGCCACCAGAGAGCTGTGAAACAGCTAGCCCTACAGACACCTTGCTTCGGGGCTTCCCGCCTCTAGAACTAGGAGAGAGTAAATGTTGTTTTAAGGCACCGGTTTCTGGTCTTTTGTTACAGTAGCCACAGGAAACCAAGACCCCTGGCAAAACCTGGGGTTTAGTTGCATGTCTGTATCGGTTTTCTTTCCTCTGGGTGATACCGGTCCCCATTCTCATCAGTCCTGAGCTGATACAAGCTTGGGGGTCTCCTGTAAGAGCTCCAGGCTTGTCATCTACTTTCTGCCCAACTTGACCACTAGCCTTCTCTCCCAGAGCCCCTTCCGCTTCCTGACATTTGTACTTCGTTTCCTCCTCTTTCTCCTCTGCTCTTGGGTTACTTCTCTCCCTCTGCTTCTGTGTTCTCTACCAGCCAGCTCTCGCCTGCCCTGCATTTCGGTGTAGGTCTGCTAGAATCTGCCTCAGCCCTCATCCTTTCTACTTTAGTTGCCCTGGGATGTTATTGTTGTTCTACAGAACTTCGTTCACTGCTTTTATGGATTAGAGTCTTTATCAGTCCTCCAGAAGGTCTTGCCAATTAGGCTGGAATGGGGCAATTCCTTGGAATACTTTCTCCTTATAGTCTCACCTTCTACATTTGGGTCAGAGAGAGGGGATCTTTTCTCTCTAGCACTTTCTGCTCCTTTACGCAGGACTTCAAGAAACACACACACTCACACAGAGTAATTCCAAAGTCTCCTTCCGAGGTGAGCAGCCATCCATTGTTTTGAATTCTTTACTTTTCTGCCATATGGGTCATATTCAGAATGGAGTGAGCTAAGACCAGTTTTTAGCTCATTTGTATTCTTTTGTTGGAAGACAGTGTCTTGTTACCAAGACAACATGTTGTCTGGTCATATGAGAATTGCAGACAGGGCAAATTCATTCTCAAGTTTAAGCAACTGAGGGCGCCTGGGTGGCTCAGTTGGTTAAGCGACTGCCTTCGGCTCAGGTCATGATCCTGGAGTCCCAGGATCGAGTCCCACATCAGGCTCCCTGCTCAGCAGGGAGTCTGCTTCTCCCTCTGACCCTCCTCCCTCTCATGCTGTCTCTCTCTCATTGTCTCTCTAGCAAATAAATAAAAAAATCTTAAAAAAAAAAAAAGATTAAGCAACTGAATATGGATTTATCCTAGTGTCTTATGCTTAAAAATGTTCTTTGCTTTGTAGTTTATTGAAAAGTTCACTCCATCATCTTGCTTCACTGAAAAGTTCCATTTGATCTTGATGAATGGATCCTCTTATCAGAGAAAAATGTCCCTTTATATCTGCTAATACTCTTTTTCTCAAAGTCTGTTTAATCTAATGTTAACAACCACACCAGCTTTCTTAGGCTTAGTGTTTGCATAATATATTTTTCCAAATTTTAAAAGGAATTGAAATGTGCTTCTCGTAAACAACCTATAATTGAGTCTTTTATTTTTTAATCCATTTGACAATTTCTGTTCTTTAGTGTGTTTAGTCCATTTGCATTTAATGTAATTATTGATACTGTTGGGTTTAAGTCAGCTATCTCAGTATTTGTTTTAAAATGTTTATAATTTATTTATAGATGGAATTTTTAAAAAGATTTTATTTATTTGAGAGAGCAAGAGAGAGCACAAGTAGGGGGAGGGGCAGAGGGAGAGGGAGAAGCAAGCTTCCGCCTGAGCAGGGAGCTCGAAGTGGGACTCGATCCCAGGACCCTGGGATCATGACCTGAGCTGAAGGCAGATGCTTCACCGACTGAGCCACCCAGGCGCCCTGTAGATGGAATTTTTAAAGTATTCAACTTCATTAAGCATCACTGTAAACTTTGTATTAATTATCAGGCCATGAAGAACCATAAAATCCGAGTTATAAAGGATCTTTCAGGTCATTTAGTGTCACTCCAGTTGGGAGAAGAGATACGTATGGATATATCAAAGCTGACAATTGAAAAAAATCATCTCCTGACCAATAGTTCTCAAAAATCATGACAATTTGCTCCTCAATCTTTTTATTTTAGGTCCTTTCTGGAGACTTGGAGCCCTCCAAATATAACAACACACCTCCTCCCATGGCCTTTACCTATGACCCTAATTTGGATGAGATGATTACTTTCTTCACAGGCTCCCATCCCTTTCTCTATCATTTCCTATTACTTAAAAACAAACAAACAAACAAACAAAAACCTCAATGCATTCTGTGTCTTCTATATGCAGACACAGAGATGTGGCAGAGGGGAGGAGAGTCGAGGATGTTAAAACCATGACCCCAGCCTTTGGAAATCCCAGCCTAAAGGAACTGCTAATTTATTGTATCAGACACTTGGCAAACTTCTTTCTCTGGGTTGAACTTACTTTTTTTCTTTCAAAACAAGCAAAGAGAAGGAAACTCCATGACACCAGAAGACCTAAAGAATTGCCAAAGGATTATTCTGCTGTCCCTTTTGTTTTTTTTTGTCCTCAATAAAAACAGCGGAATACAACCTCTAGAGATATTCACACAGGTCTCAGCGCTCTGATAGGCAAATTTTTTCACGTGTCCCAGCAGAACTGGCTTCATTCATTTTTTTTAAGGGGACAGACAGAGGGTCGTATGGGGGCTACTGAACAGCATGGCACAAATGACAGTTCTATGACCCCATTTGAGACAGTTAAAGGACACGTCCTGCTCCTTCTTTCCCGGCATAACTTCAGGGTGAAGATTTCGCCCAGGGGCTTTGCAAACACCATGTGATCCATTCGGTGCTATGATGAGAAATTTATACTTCACAGCAAGGTGCATGCAAGTCCTAGTGAGGCTTCCTTGAGAACTACACAATCGTCACAGTTTACTATTTCCACAGGTCTCTCATTGGAACGGAAAACCCATCAACTTGACGATGAGCGTTGGGAGGCCCATAAAGTGCAGCAACCGTGGGTCTCCTGGACCACCTGTGATTCGCTCTCATTTTCCCAGAATTGGGAACTTCCAGCCTCGTTCATGGTCCTGTTCTAGCTGACAGTCATTTCCCTGTTCACGGACTTAAGCTTCCAGACTTTGGGTGAAGTTGGAGGGTACCAGGGCTTTACAGTTCAGAGGGCACCCTCAAAGTTACAAGTAAGTCCTTTTCCTTCGACAGATGAGTGTGGTGTGGACCGACCACCTGATGCCACATGGCAATTGCATGGACCTGGTAACTTACAGGAACATTTCACTGAGGGGCTCCCGGCACCGGGACCAGTCTGCAGAGCCCTGGCCGGCACATTCCCCATGAAGCAAGACAGGCCTGTTTATTTGCCTTCTCTTCTCTTAGAATGATTCACACATTCCCTATGCAATTAGAGGCTTCTTCCCCAGTTTTATTTACACTATCTTTGCTTTCATTAGCATTCATCTGATTCCGTGAGTTTCTTGTATTAAAAAAATGAGATTTATCTGGACCCAAAAAATGTTTTCATGACATCAGTCGTTTCATACTCTACTATTGTTGGATTTGGATTGCCATTTCCTGACCCCTTTTCTAAGTCCCAGATTTCCAATTTGTTAAGGATTAAAGATCTGACCTGAGGAATGCTAAATTGCCTGGAGTGTTCCCACCACAGAATCATAACTGGGGTTTTACTTCTCTGAGGACTTGCAAGAGCTGGAAACTTCTAGATCATGTAGTCTTGGGTTGCATACATGCAGGAGTGGGGTCCTGCTTGTTTATGCATCTTTCATGACCTCCTTGAATAAGGTCAATGCTCACAACAAGTTTCCTGAATCAAATTAGTGTGACAATCTCCACTTGATAAACGAAGATACTGAGGTTCAAAAGATCGACAGGCTTTACTCTGCAGATCTGTGATGGGGGAGCACGGTCAGTGTCCTCCCTGCTGAGTCCAACTTTTACTCAAGACTCAGTTGTAGTTCTGCAGCCTGGAGAAGTCTCTACAGCTACCCAAGTCTGTTGCTTTGCCCTTGAGATGAACTTCGCAGCTTCTGGAAGGAAGGTTTTCAGCCCTAAAATGCAACATTTGCTAACCTGCAAATGGCTTTTTTTTGTCCTTTGAAATCATTTTTACTCCTTCCTACTAATTCTGCAAATACTCCATGAAAAGGGAACAGCAACTCTCTGCCCGTTTTGATTTTTTGACCTCTTACCACCTGCCTTTTCATGACGCATACTAACAATTATGCTCCCAGGCCTATGAATCCTGTCCCCTCTGGAAGAGAGGGCGGTCTGCGTCCTTGTCAGCAACAAGCCTCCTCTTCAGACTTGTTCCTCCAGAGCTGACATCTCTCTTAAGCAGTCTCCGTGTCTCCTCGTCTCCTGCAGGCTGGCTTGTCACACTCGTCCAGCTTAAAGTTCTTATCGATCTTTATGCTTGTTTCCCCACAATGTGGTTCTGTGCCCTGACTCGGTCACACCCCAACAAGCAGCTGCTCCGGGGGCTTGAATCTCCCTGCCCTGCTGCTCTGGGAGGCCAGGACTGTTTGGGAAGAAAGGTTCATTATGTCATTAAGGCAGGAATTCTCCACCATGGCCCAATTGACACGTTGGGCCAGATCATTCTTTGCTGTGGAGGGCTGTCCTATGGAGTGCAGGATGCTTACACACTAGATGCCAGGAGCACTAGCCCCCTCCAGCTAGGACCACCAAAAAATGTCTCCAGACGTTGCCCAATATCTCCCCGGGGGCAATTTGTTCCTGGTTGAAAACTCTCACTTTAAGGGACTGCGTGAGCCCTTCATTTAACCCAAACACAGAAGGCAGTGCCCTGTGATTTTCTACCTGTGGGGCAGTGGCTGGGAATGATTGGCTGGAGTCCTGTCAGAAGAAAAAGGCTCTGTGTTCGGGACACCCATACTCAAATATAACCTGGCACTGTGGAAACGCCAGCATATTTTCTTGAAAAACAAAAAAACCTCTTGTTAGTTTCTTAGCAGACACAGAAGCACATTGAAGAAGGCGGCATGACTCCGGCATAAAGATAAGCTTTTGCATTGATATGCTATATAGAGTGTAATAAAGCTTTCCACATTTATCAGCTCATTTTAGCATTGATCTTCGAGGTACTAAAGGGAAAATTATGATGGTGATGATGTTTATACTGCTTTGTTAAAATCATCCTCTGGCAACTAAATTCAGGCAGTTTTAAAGACTTCTCCACAGATATATTTTCTTGCCGGACAAATTAAGGGCAAATACATATTTTCTTTGGTCATAACCTATGCAAAATGGAAATAATTTCATGAAACATTTGCAGACTGTAGTAGGTTATATCCTGATTGTTTCTCACTCCCTCTCCTTTTTCCTACCCCAAATGGAAAAATTAATTCAATTATCTTTTGTAGGTGGAGAAAATCTCCCTAACAGAGGATGAGCAAGAAATGGTTTTTGTTATTCCAGTTGTTTGATAAGCATCCTTAATGCTTCTTGGTAACCAGTATACAAATAGCAAGTGTCCCTGGCAGCCTAGCATTTCTAGAACTTTCGTATCATTTTCCTAGTTTTCCTGACCTTACAAGCTCATCACTGATGCCTAGGACTGTTTCAATGTGTTCTCTCCCCCACTGCCTTAATCAGACTAAGTGATGGGCTTGATTTGATGCTTCTCACCCAGGAGGGGATGGTTATCACTGCCATCTGTATTCCAAAATGGCCTTATCTTTGGCCTAGTGGGTCCATCAGCATTGCGGAAATGACGGACAAGCCCTTCCCAGACAGCCATGTGCCATCAAGTTTTCTCTGGTTGTAGGAGGTGCGCCTTTGGGGGAAATGGCTATAGTATGAGCTGGTATAGTCACAAGCAGAATTATACTAGGGCCCTACTAGACTTAAAACTATGCCTGAACATATTGCTTTAATTGCCCATGTAATCTTGATGGGCATAGGTTAAACACCTGTAATTTGGAATTTGGCCAGTCAAGCTGGGCTGGCTGGTACAGATTCAAGGACACTCAAGAGAAGATGCTAAATGTATGGTAGTCAGGGGAGGGGAAGAGTTATGTGAAAGATGTGGGAACCAGGAATCTGACACAAATTCTGGAACACTCCATCATGTGAAGTGTAATCTGGGGGGTTGGGTTTGATGGTGCCGTAGGTAAATGAAAGGACATCCTAAGAGGGGGAGGGCACAGTCGCCGACAGCTAAAGCCTCTGGAAGGTGGATGGATCAGACTCATTAGTGGCTTCTGCTCCAAGGCATAGCGTAGAAACCATCTGCCTGCTATTTCCATCACTCTCTTCTGTAGGCCACTTTGTCTTTAGCTGAAAAAGAGTGTTCACAGGACAGGAGCCGGGGCTTCTCGGCATGGCTTTCTGGGGTCACCAGGTGAGGATGGGAGCAGCTGCACAGCGGGCTTCCTGATGTCAGCCCCAAGCAATCTCCCCGCCCAGGAAGTAAAGCTGCCCACAGGTGGATATTAAGCACTCATGGAGCCCGATGCCCGCCGCCACGTGTGTCCTTACAATCCAGCTAACTCAGTGTGGGTCCTCACCATGGAGGGAGGCAGGGCCCCCTTCCTGCCCACACTCCATCTGGCCTGCAGTCTGTGGTGGGGTGTGAGCAGGCAGGAAGGAGAGAGGGGCATTTTAGATCTGGGTGGCCAGCCAGGCCTGATGTGGCTGCCAGCAACTCAGTGGGTACTTTCTCCAGCAGCAGAAATGCAGAGTCCTCAAAGCATAGGACATGGACCCACGGGGCACAGCTACCCCGCAGGACATTGAGCCTAGCCTCCTGTCTCCTCTCCTAAAAAGATGTGTGCGGGAGGGGGGCACAGAGAAAAATGAAAGTAGGTAGCACAAGACTCTCTTTTTCTCTAATATAGATGTTTAGCTGTTCTCATCAATTCTTTTTGCTCACACAACTAAAGCAAGTTCACCATGGAAAAATTTTATTAAAAACAAGCAGATAAATCAAAAGAGAAAAAGAATGTGCTATCCTACTGCCTATAGAAAACATGAGTGGGGGCTCAGTCGGTTAAGCATCTGCCTCCGACTCACATCATGATCCCAGGGGCCTGGGATCGAGCCCTGCATTGGGCTCCCTGCTCGCCGGGAGTCTGCTTCTCCCTCTCCTTCTACCCCTCCCCCGACTTATGCTCTCTCTCATTTCTCATTCTCTCTCAAATAAATAAATTAAATAAATAAATAAATAAATAAATAAATAAATACTTTTAAAAAATTATTTTTAAAAGTGGATTTCCTTCCTGTCTTCTGTCTATGTGTATATTTATATATCTTAGAAATGCTCTCCTGGATACATGCTCATCTGACCCTGTTCTTTACACTTTATAAATGTTGACCATTTTCCCATGTCGTTAACTTTAGTGACTAGCATTACATGAACATAATATACAAAGCTGGGTAATATTTTGAGAGATTAATTTATATTTCTCCTCCCCAAATTCCCCCTCCTGTTCTTTCTACCCTCATCCTCTCCCCTTTAAAGCAGAGAGTAAGCTCTGTTTTTCCTTGTCCCAGTAGGAGTCTGCCGCCAGATAGAAACTGCCAGCAAAATGTTTCCTGTCCTGGATTTTGTTTCTAAAAGTCCGAGCCCAGTGAAGGGGTTGGTTCAAGTGAGTCTGGAAAACATCAGCTGAAAGGGTCATCTCGGAGAGAACCAAGGAGAACAGAAGGGGTGGATATTAAGAGGTCTCTGGTACCTATGGGACAGGCCCAAGGAGGTGGCTGGAGCCGAGAGAGGAAAGGGCTGATGATGTGTCCAGAAAGAAGGCTATGGAGACAGGGCTTCCAGCTTTACCAAAGAGACCACATTCCAGGGTGGCCCAGGGTCAGCAGAGAGCCCCCCACCTGAAGGGGGCCTGTGGTCAGGGCAGAGGGTAGCAGCTCACTAGCAGCTGGTCTCTGGAAGTGTCAGGTAGGGACAAGTGTCCCTCAGGGGAGGTGGGCACAAGAGCCATCTTTTATTGAGAGATGCCCTGATGGGGGTAGAAGTCAGCCTGTAGTGAGCTGGGGTGCCTGGGGAGACCGAGGAAGCAAAGCCTTCTCTTTGGGGAAGATGAAGAGATGGGACAGAACTGCAACAGACCCAGTTCAAGAGAGGATTTATGTGGCATATAAGACCTGGGTGTTTCTAGGCTGAGTGCAGCAACACAGAAAGAAAGACTGAAACTTCAAGCAGACAGGATGTCAGAGTAGCAAGGAAGGAGCAGGGTAGGTTGGGAGAAAGTGGAATCAAGAGACGCATTTGTCAGATTCACTCTTGTGTCTTCATCTTGGTGGTTACCCATCACTTGTGCTGCTTTCTCATACCTCCCCCTTATGAAGGGCATCGTCGTGAAGGGGCAAAATAATACTTAAAAGCAAAACAGAACTAAAAACCTACCTCTCCTCTCGTTTTGGATTGTGGTGACACCAATTTGTACAACTGTCAAAACTCGTTGAACTGAATACTTATGATTGGTGCATTTTATTGTTTGTATCTTGATACAAAAATCAAAAAGAAACCCCCTCTCTTAGAAACTATAAAAAGATTAAGCAGAGGTTCTATTGATAAAGATGTCTGCAATATTTGGGGGGCAGTCAGAATTACAAGGTTTGAAAACAAGAGTGAGAAAATGTTTTTATTTACTTCTTATTTAAGAGGTAGGATTCTGAAAATGCATTTAGAAACTGGAAAATCACCATTAATACTGCCCTTATTGGTGCAAATTAGATGGAATCTCTCAGTGCATGCATCAGGCTGGATCAATGGACAGCTTGCATTTTGTGATCAACAACTAACA
This sequence comes from Leptonychotes weddellii, assembly GCF_054177405.1. Lineage (NCBI taxonomy): Eukaryota > Metazoa > Chordata > Mammalia > Carnivora > Phocidae > Leptonychotes > Leptonychotes weddellii. The sequence continues at coordinate 9,692,737 of NC_138374.1, forward strand.
TTATTTACCATTTCCATAATGCAGGATTTTTGGGAGTATGATCTCATTTCTTCCTCACTGTGACCTCTGAAATAATGGCTTCCCTCTCCCCCATCTTCCCGATTAGGACCAGAATGGCTGTATGATTGGTCTGAGTAAAAGAGCAGACCTACAGTTCAAGTCCGTCTCTGGCTGTGTCCAGAGCCCAAGTCTTGAGCCACTGTATAGCACTAAAATAAAAAGCTTCTGACATCTTATTTTAAATGTAACTGAGTTAGAAAGAGTTCCAGATATTTAAAGAAACCAAGTGAGCAGTATCTGGGCTAAAATGAAACATTTTATGATGAGATGAATCGGATCCTGTTGCATAAATTAATATTTTTGCCTCTGTCCATTTTCTTATGATGAGACATGCCTGCGTGGCCAGGGCTGAGGGGGATCCATGGCATCTGTCCTCACCTAGAAGCCTTTCCTTAAGGAGGTGGGGATACAAATACTCGCGAGGCAGGCCACTTCTTTTAAGAAACTTTACTAGAAAATTTACCCAACAACTTATATGTACATCCCATTGGTTAAGACTGTGACACCTGATCAGGGAAGTGGGGAAATGTCACGTTGGGGAAGAGTATATTGTCACTCTCAATTCAACCAGTTACTATTGAGGCAGAAAGACATGGAGAACCTAGCTGGAAGTCCCTGCCAGAGAGAAAGAGAGAGGCAGCACGTATAGGAAACCAGAGACCAGACTTAGTAGGAGTCACCAGGCCAAGATGAGAGGCAGGGAGTTCTGGGGTGTTAGGGCAGGAGGAATTCCTTCCTTGACTATCCCCCCTGGGTACCAGTGCTGGAATGGTGGTCCTTGGCTGGCTTTCCCTGTCCTGGCATCACTCACTTGAGATGTAGACTGGGAAAGGAGTCCAAGTGGCCATATCTGGAGGAGGAGGCTGCTCCAGCTGAGATGGACAGAGCTTCGATGGGACCACCAAAGTAGACCCACACAAGGCTGGAAAGGAAACCCTCTCTCCTTCAAAAACCACTCCATGGTGCTCTTAGGAAGGAAGAATGATGCTGAGTAGCCAGAAATCACAAAGAGTTGGGGTGGAATACAAGGGACCAGGACCCTACTCTTTAGGAGATTAACAGGGTTGTAGCCCTGCCCTGTGATGCTGCTCAAAATGTGAGTTGAATTGGAGGGAATCAAACTGATTTTAATTGAGGACTATTGATTTCAGAAGGGGGCAAGCAAATACTCCATAGGGTTTGTCAAAGTGTGTTCAATGGACAATTGCATCAGAATTACATCAATGGCTTGTTTAAAAACATTTAGTCATTCACTGAACAAATATGTATTGATTCCATAGATGTGACCAGCATAAAGGAAGGAGCTGAGAACAAATCAGTAAATAAGGAATACATCATCCCTGACTTCTTGGAACACTGTTGAGTGAGGAAAACAGTGAGAATTTAAAAACTGTAATAATTAAAAAAGTAAATAAAGCAATTACACATGGTGATGTTGTGAAAGCAGCAAATCCCCGTGGGACCATGAAGAACAGAAGTCTCATGGCTGCTTTCTGTTTTCCAGGCACCAGCTAAGCCCTTGAGTCCTTGTTAAGGCCCAGGGCAAGAATGAGGCCTCTGCACAAACTGACATCAGCTATCTCTCCCCCATGGAAAGCTCAGAGTCAGTGTTCATTTGATTTAGAAAACCAGAGGGACTTTTGCTTTAACATGACACACAAGCTTTGTTTCTCTCATCTCGCTCCCTAAATCCCACTAAACTCGTTAAAATTGTAGATATTAAGCCACAAGTTCTGAGAGATTGGGAGAAGAGAAAAATAACTCTTGCAAAATGTCGAAGTGTTTTCTGGAAGGTAGAACACAATGAAATCATGAGAACAGAGGACAGGAAGTTGTGACCTCCATGTGCATTGCAGGGAGGATGCACAGAGAGGGGAAGTTGTTGACCATTCAAAAGCCAGGTCATCATCCTGTAGAACTCTCAAGGAGCGGGAGCTTCATACCAGAGACTGTGGAAAGCAGAGGTGAGACTCGGAACGAAAAAAGGATGCCAGTTGTCTTTATAACAGAGCAATTGTCCCCTTCTTCCCACCAACTCCTTCCATCAGCCCATACCACCATAGCTGGACCCGCTTTCCTCCTATAGAAAGTGAACTGTCTAGTATTTAAAGAAATGTGCCCAGAGATTTCCAAGCCCAGGGACACCAGGAAGGAAGGAAAGAGACACAGGGATGAAAGTAGGACAGAGAGAGGTAAGTCAGGGTCTGTATTCTGAGCACTAGAATGCTTGGCCCCCTCCCAAATTCTGCTCTCATGAACTTGAAGCAAGGCACACACTTCCCTAGGTAGAAGTTTGGCATATTCACTCGGGAAAACATTTCATGGCCCCAGAGAAAACACTTTAATATACCAATGTTCTGCATTCTTCACATTGGAACTGTCCTATTAACCAGCCCTCCACCCTGGCTCTAAGGCAATCAGAGATCTAAACCAGCATTTTTAGAGCTTAGTCCTTAAAAAAAGGTGGACAAAGAGAAACCTGAGCAAAGCCTCTAACATGAAAGAAAATAATCTAAGAAAAATAAAGGTGGAAGGAGACAAAGCAGAAGCAAAAGAAAGGTTTTTTAAAAAAATAGTTATTACTATCCTCAAGCAGATGAAGATATTCCATTCATAGAACAAGAACAAAATGCTTTTCAAAAAGAACAAATAGAATGTGAGATAAAGCTCTTAAAAATAACAAAGCTATTAACCTAAAGTTTAAACAAAATCTGGGAAGGGTTGAAGATAATTTTAAAGAATTCACCCTGAAGTCACCTAGGAAAATAAAACAAAATCTGACTAAAAGAAGGGACAGAAATGCAATTGGAGGATATATCTGTGAGAGTCCAAGCACTAGAATTTCTGAAAGGAGAGGTCAGAGAAAGCAGAAAGAAATTATTAAGGAAATAACACAAGAAAATTTCTTAGGACTGTATTTGGGTCTTCAGATAGCAAAGGCCTAGTGAGTATGTAACCCAAGGAATGGCAGGACAACCATGCCAAGGCTCATCACGATATTCTAGATACTTAACACTAAAATAAAAGGAAAACCCTAAAAACTTTCAGGAAGGAAAAATAATAGTTTGCATTCAAATAAGCAGGAATTAGAATGTTATCAAACTTTTCAGTAGCAAACTGGATAGTAGACAACTGCAGGAAATTCCTTTTAGAAGCAATGAGGGAAGATGATGGATAATTGGAAGACGAATGAAGAATAATCAATGGACATTGGAAGAAGAACATAGAGAGCTGTGGGAAGAAGGTCACCAGGGAAAACTGGGACTGATAATTGTTATGGACTAAATGTGTCCCCTAAAATTTTCATAAAATTTCTTGAAATCTTAACACCCAGTGTGAGGACATTAGAAGGTAGGGACTTTGCCAAGTGGTCAGGTCATGAGGGTGGAGCCCTCATGAATGGGATTAGTGCCTTTATAAAAGGGGCCCCCGGAAAGCTCCTTCCCAGCCTTTCCACCATGTGAAGACACAATAAGAAGTTGGCAGTTGGGGCGCCTGGGTGGCTCATTCGGTTAAGTGTCTTCCTTCGGCTCAGGTCATGATCCCAGGGTCCTGGATCAAGCCCTGAGTCGGGTTCCCTGCTCAACGGGAAGTCTGCTTCTCCCTCTCCTTCCCCCTGCCTTTCTCTCTCAAATAAATAAATAAAATCTTAAAAAAAAGAAGTCAGCAGTCTACAACTTAGGAGATGGGTCTCACCAGAAGCTAACCTTGCTGGCCTGCTGATCACAGGCTCCCAGGCTCCAGCTGTTGTTTATAACCCACCAATAAGTCTTTGACACCTTGTTAGAGCAGCCCAGACTAAGATAATTGTCTAGTATTTTCAAAAAATACGACAAATCCTTAGACAAGCATACAAGGAAATTGGTAATAGAATGATAGAAAACTATACAAATTTTCACTCCCAGAAAGACAAAACTCTGCACAAGAGAGAAGATGGTTATAGTGTATCACTTGGTGCAGAAGTAAGCACTGTTAATGGTAATCATATAAACATTTTAAATATATTATTTTACCAGGAATTATAAATAACGCTATCAGGGCAACTGGAGGTGGTGAATTGGGAGTGATGGTAAAAGAGCTAAATATTCTCAACCACCACACCAAAAAGCAGGTATTGCCTAAAACTAGTAAATAAAGAAATAGTACTAGAAACATATTAGTTAGAAAAATGCAGGTAAGTATAAAAGAACATAGCTAGAAGTGTTGAAAGTAGTTGCCTCTAGGAGAGCTTTGGAGATGGACGGTAGTGGGGGAGATGGTGAGATCCATTACATATAAATTCTGTGTAGGTTTTACCACTGTTTAAAAAATTAACATTAACTTTTCAAAAAAAAAAAAAAGCAATGTGAAAATTTTTTTACATCTGAATGTGTAATAAAATTCCCGAATGTCATCAAAATGCCTTGTAGGCTTAACCATTTGAGAAGTGTCATCACCTGATGAAGACCACTGGTAAGTTTGAATTCAAGATCTTCAAGCGGTCATTGTAAAACGTCGACTTGTATTTTATTATGATCCCAACTTGCAAGAGCCAGAGACTATCAACTACCACTGATTTCCTGAGTTGAAGTGGTGAAATGTAATTTTGCTAGTATTACGGACCACTTTACCAAGTGCACGATAACTGTGAAATGGTGATTTTATCTTGTCCCCCCCAAAACCAATTTCACTTTGTCATATTCATACTTCTGGGTACAATTTAAAAGACCTTATAAACGGAATCACCCCGTACTATTTTCAGTCCCTATAACATTAAGAAACAAGAGTATATACTTGACTTCTTTTATTTTATTTTTTGTCATGAGAATGCCACACAAACAGAATGAGGATGGATTGAACGTCAAGATTCAGGAGACTCATTTTCATGAGAAAGGTTATAATGGGCAGAGGAGATAGAATAAAATTTACTCTGAGATGGTGAATGATAGGATGCTGACTCCTTCCTCTAGCTGCTTTGCTTTTGCATTCTAGATACCCTGGCCTGAAAGATCTTTTATGTAATTTAAACACATCCTCTGTTCTCAGAGCCAAGAGAACCAATTTTGTATCTTCCATTTGCCAGCAAAGGGGAAGAGGCTCTGGATGGAAATGAAGTGAATGTTTAGGCTGGGCAAACATATAATTGCTCTGTTAGAAACACCTTCATCCAGAAAGATAAATTAATGTAACTCATTTTGACAGCATCTTCTTGAGCCAAATACATTTCAAAGCAGGGACAGGATAGGATACAAGCTCTGAAATTAAAATGCAGAGACATATTTGTATCAAAATTATTTTTTTCTTCCTCCCTCTGAAATAGGAGGATGCTGCTGAGAACAGACCAGAAAGCCCTACCCCTCAGAGGTGATACAAATAGAAAGATTCACCATTTCACATTGGTATTCTGCTGCAGGTTCCTTCTACACAGGGAGAAAAATCTACACGATGACCTAGACTCACCCATCAGAGGGCCCTCCAGGTTATCAGTTCACTGTTCCATTTTCTGGGCTTTAATTACCATTTGAAACTTTTTCTTCCACTGGGGAAAGGACTTCATTAACTAAATGTTCTAATGAAGTACACTAAAAGTTTTAATGACATTAAAATTTTTATTGAAGACTATTTTATTTAATGCAACTAAAATACAACTGAAGACAAACTAAGTCTTCGTGAAAATAACTGAAAAAAATTTATGGGGAATATTTCTCAAAAGCAGATGAGACCCACTGACAAAAAAAAAAAAATACACCTTTTAGCAAAGTCTGAATGCTTTCATATGGACTCAGTGAAAATGGAAATGATTATTTAATTGCCATGATTGTAATTTTAGTTAAGAAAAATGAACTGCTAAATTTGTTTAGTTCAAGAGCTGTTTGCCAGCTAACAGGTATGAAATCTGTAGGCAGAAATCTCCACTTGGCTAAATTTTATTTTGATATTTACAGCTGAAAATATTGACTTTAAATTATACTACATTAAAGTTGATTAAAAACATCCATCAGTATTTCAGACAGGCATGTTGTGAGTAGCTTTCTTTCTGGAAGGAGGGTTGCCCCTGAGCTCCAGGAGAAGCACTGCCTCCCTTCAGTGATAAAGCAGGGGGGACTGACAGCCCACTGCCTGTGGTGCCCCCTGGACCCGGGTGCCCAAGCACTGGAGCGCTAGGATGAGGAGAGTGCTAGGATGAGGAGAGAGGGGTGCCAGGAGGCAGGCGGAGGACGAAGATTCCAGCATATGACTGATGAGGGGAACTTTCCTCCTTCCACTCTGTTCCCACTGGTGACTTCTAACTTGGGTTAAGGAAGAGACTTCCCCTTCCCACCTACCTATGTCCCAGACACCATTTTAGGACATGGAGGGGATTTCTGCCCTCAGGGCTCTGTCCACCCACGTGTCTCATCCAGCAGGCGACAACTGCTTGTTGTCTTTCTCTATAATTGCCAGTCCTTCCGGCTTCAGAGAATCTTGGACCCAAAGGCTTTCTCCCCTCTCAGAGTCCTATGGGATGAGGATAAGTAGCCTTTGGAACTGTATAAACTGGGAGGGAGACAGTCTTATAAAGAGGAGGGATGAGAGCAAGAAATCCACTTCACTGGAGTGGGAGTAGGCAAAGGTAGTGGGGGAGATTTTTATCTGGGAGACCACTTCAGCCTTTGGCTGAATGGACATGGACAGCATCCATACCACTTGGGAGTTTTCCTGCCTGGTGACAAATTTTCTGAATCAACCCCAGCTTTTCGAGCTGGAAGTCCTCAGGGTCTTCATTATTTTATGCTGCAAAAATGTAAGTGCCCACAAACAAGAAAGGAGCAAGGGGAACAGAACGAGAGTGAGGAAGACTTGGGCTTGGTGGTGAATATGACTAAGTGGTTAATACCATTGGATTGACTTGAGCCAAATACATTTAGAAACTGGGACACCTGTGTGTCCAGAGCTCTTTTTAGGATGCAGAGGGCAGATGTGCATATAGAATTGACAGAAGGTTCCTTTAGCCTTTGAGAGGCACTTGGGTCCGAGAGACAATGGAGTGGCTTACCCTACAGATCTTCATCCTCAATAGCACCAGTAAGAGCCATCTCACCAAAGGGCATCTTCGAGAGCTCTCAACAGGCCTACAGGAAGTCAGCTGCCCCCTTCCCGCATGCTGAGATTTGCCTGATTACAATTTCCTTCCTTTCTTTTTTAAAGAAGTGTATCCAGTACATTAATACCCCAGAGAGAAAATGAGCATATTAAAGGCTATAAAAAGTATAGTAATAAAGAAATCTAACTTTACCTAAGTGTTTTCAAACTTATTTGAACATAGAATCTTGTATGTGCTGTGTGTGTAAAATACCCATTAATTCCCCACCTCTAGAACACTATGATGTTCTGCCTAGGAGCAACAACCAGGAGAGGGAGTCATCCATGTTGGCACAAAGGTGGGGTTGGGCTCACTCCTGGTCACTGTTAAGCTACCTTTGCCTACTCCCCAGGTGTCATCCTGAGCATCACCAAGGCACAGAATCCCATACAATGTACAATTCTAGCCTAAACTGGTGCGTAGAGTCCATCTAACACAACTCAGAATTGTATAGATGAGAAAACAACCAGAATGAGAAAGCAAGTTGGTGGCTAAGGCGGGTATCAAATCTGGATCTCCCGAGTCTTAGTCAAGTGTTACTGTGATTGTTCTATTCTTTCTCTCACCTATTACCCACCTCTTGTCCAGCTTGTTTGGGAGACCAGAAGTCTTGGTAACACAGCCCGTATTTTCTGACCTCACCAGGCTCAATCTAATGCATTGCCTGAGATGCAGCTCATCATTTCTCCTCCCAAACAGCTCCAATTCCCATTCTACTCTAGATCCTTCTTCCCAGAGAATAGCACCACAATTCGTTCAGTGACTCACACATTTGGAACCAAGAGTCATCTGGGACCCGTCCCACCTCTAATTGCCACAAGATCACTTACTCACTGAGAATATATGTATTGAGTGCCCCTTATGTAGTGGGCCTGTGCCAGGTCCGAGCATGGAAAGGTCACCAGAGCAGACGTGGTCCCCAGCCTCATGGAGCCATCAGCCTGACACAGAACATGGGCTCCTCCCCTGTCCCTCAGCTCTTCAAGCCCAGCCCATCACTAAGATGTGCCTCTCACGTGACACGTCTCTCCTCCAGACCCTGAGTCCTCCTCCCATCACTGAAGTCAACAGTGGTGGAAGGGACTTCTGTCCCTCCGCCTCAGCCCCTCCCCTCCCTGAGCCACCCTGCACTCTGACCGGAAGAAGCTTCTTAAGCAACATCCTCCCTCCCTGCTTCCTAATGGAATCCAAGCTGGTCCCCAGTGAATCTATTCTCCACTCCCCAGCAAAACCTCCCATTTTCCATGTGTGGAGGTGGATCCGCAAAAGTTGGAATGGCCCAGAATTAGGAGAGAATTTCCCAAAGGGCAGAAGAGGCAGTTCACTCTCTGCCGGATACGTTATTTGAGTTTTCAAAATCTCTGGCACCAGCGTTGAATGTAAATACCCGATGTGACCAGCAATTCCTGATGCAGCCTCTCCCAACCTCTTGCTAAAAGACCACTGAAAGCACAGGTGAAAAATGAAAACTTATAACACACATTGCAAATACACAACAAAAACTGGCAGTCAATCTACCATAAGGATCTGAGAGAATTTCCTGCTATTTGTAAGACACACAGAGATGAATGGATACCCACGATCGGAGCCAGCATGTGCTTTGTGTTGCATTAAATGGAGAAAACTTACCAATCTTTAAAAAATATAGAGATATTTTCTTCTCTGCTGCAAGTGTAGAATTTTCTGTGATGACAGAAATGTCTGTGCTGTTCAGCACACTAGCTACTTGGGACTACTGAGCCTAAGGCAAGGGAGGAATGGAATTCTTCATTTAATTTAAACGTAATTAATTTACATGTGAATTTTATCACCACAGGCGGCCACTAATTGGACAGCATAGATCTAGACCCATCAGAAAGTCGGGGGTCTCTCCTCTGCTGTGCAGACATCCCCTTTCTGCATAGTCAAGTGTGGCCCCTTTCCTGCCCTCAGATTCAACACTCCTTATTTATGATCAAAGCATTAAATGAAACTTCCAAAAAATAAATAACAGGGCACAACGTGATGGAGAGAAGATGGGACAGGAAGTGGTGTTTGTATGCTGGGAATTATTTTTCTCTCTTGAATAAAGCACCAGTTGGTCAGAGACTGGAGCCCTGGGAGCAAGGGATAACTCTAGGTTTTCATGCCCATCTGTGCAAAGGGATAGAAAGCAAGTTATCAGAAAGGGAGGGATGAACAGGGGAAGCATACGGTATGTTTCTAGGGCTGTGAAACTCTTCCATGTGATACCATCACGGTGGATCCATGTCATTATACATTTGTCCAAACCCACAGAATGTACAACATCAAGAGTGACCCCTAAGGTAAACTGTGGCCTTTGCGTAATGATGTGTCAATGTAGGTTCTTCAGTTGTAGTCAATGTACCATCCTGTGGGGGAATGTTGATCATGGGGGAGGCCCTACCTGTGTGGTGGCAATAGGTACCCTGGAAATCTCTGTATGTTTCTCTCAATTTTGCTGTGAACCTAAAACTGCTTTAGATATTAAGGTGGTGGTTGTTTTTAATTCCACTAAATTTCCATCTAAAACAGGAAAACAAACCAAACTGTAGATTATCAAGAAAGGATTAAAAACTACACTGGAATGAGTTTTGTCCTCTACAATGCTAAAGAATGAAGTAATGACAAAAAAAAGACATGAGGAAAAAAAAGACTGTTTCCAAGGATTTTCCACACAGGTTGCTGCTTACATGCAAAACTAAAAGATCACAAAGTCAAGAGCTAAGAGAAAATACATCTTGGGGCACCTGGCTGGCTCAGTTGGTAGAGCATGCAGCTCTTGATCTCTGGGTTGTGGGTTCGAGCCTCACGTGAGGTGTAGGGATTACTTAAAAACAAAATCTTTAAAAAAAAAAAAAAAAGAAAGAAAATACGTCTTTACTTTTTTGGAAAGAAAGCACTTGAAGATGGACAGCAATTTCAAGTAAGAATGAAAAGTACTTAATATGAGGGAAATCCTGGAATAAAACTGCCTGCAGGAAGTCCTAAAATTGAAAAGTTGAGTCCAACTGCAAATCTGATCACAAATGAAATTTTCAAATGTAGTTACTGAAAAGAAACGTAAAAATTGTATGTAACGTAGGTATATGATCACAATATACATTAACGGAGAACAGGAAGTAAGAAAGACTGTACGATAAAAACATGCGAACTTCTCCATGTTACATAGGAGGGAACAAAAAGACATTTAAAAAAAAAAAAAGATTTTTACTTATTTAAAGAGAGAGAGTGAATGAGCAAGCAGAGGAGCAAGGGCAGAGGGAGAGAGAGAATCCCAAGCAGACTCCATGCTAAACACAGAGCCCGATGCAGGGCTCAATCTCACAACCTGAGATCATGACCTGCACCGAAATCAAGAGTTGCACGCTTAACCGACTGAGCCACCCAGGTGCCCCAAAAGAACATTTCATTCTTATCTTTGGTAATTAGAGAACCATTCATTAAAAAGGTCTTTTTAAAACATGATGTTAGCGGGCGCCTGGGTGGCTCAGTTGGTTAGGCGACTGCCTTCGGCTCAGGTCATGATCCTGGAGTCCCTGGATCGAGTCCCGCATCGGGCTCTGACCCTCCCCCCTCTCATGTGCTCTCTCTCTCTCTCATTCTCTCTGTCTCAAATAAATAAATAAAATCTTTAAAAAAAATAAATAAATAAAATAAAAAAATAAAACATGATGTTAGCTACCAATACTATTAAAATGAGAGGGTATACCTTGCAGATGACTACAGCTGATAAGAAGGAAGCATGTCCATTCTTTCTCCCCTATGCTGCTTTTTTCTTCTGAACTTCTTTATTCTTGCCTTGTCTTCCTCCACTAGAATGCGAGCTCCTTGAAAAGACTGAGTTTGTTTTATTCACTGCTTATCTATAGGACCAAATATCTATTTATGTCTGAAGTTATATATTTTTATGTAGGCAAATGTATTGCTTTCCCTCTTGATTTCTTCCATTAGTTTAATTCTTAGTCTTTCTAAACCCTGAGAACTAAAGTCATTAAGATTTTATTCCAATGCCTTTATGATTTCAATTTTTAAAGATGTCATTCATGAACCCACCAAGAATGTATTGTGCTGTTATAGTAGGAGGTTAAAGTTTCCCAACACCACTTGTGAAATAATCATTCCTTCCCCACTGCTTTGAGATGCTTTTTTTTTTTTTTTTTTGGTCATACAACACATTATAGATATTAGGGCCTTTTCTCTGGCTGTCTTTTCTATTTCATTGCTCTGTTGATTTTTACAGCACAGCCAGTGTTAATTTTTACGTATTTAAGTATATGTTAGTTATAGGAGGGACAAGACCTAATCTGTTTCATTTTTATTTATAATGTTAAATAAAACATAGCAGTGTTTATTTGCAGTGAAAAATCTGAGGGCATGTAAATAACTGACAATACAGGAAGGGTTAAAAAAGATGCATTCACACAATGGATGGCTGTGCGCTCGATGCATCAAGCAAATGCCTAGAGCTGCATGAACACGCAGGCCTATGAAAACACTTAATGGAACACCACTCCCTGTTTTGGAAATAACACAGCCCACAGAGCAATGTTCTCACTCCCCATGCCTGCTGCCACCATGAGAGGGCCCTGGGATACATTTAAAAATCATGTTTCTGAAGAATTTTTAGTGACTTCGAAGAATGTTTACAACATGATTAAGTAAAAAAAAAAAAAATTCGAGAGAGAAAACTGGAATTGCAATGAGTCCAGTTTTGTTTTAAAATCTCTGTACATTATATATAGTATATAATATATATATATTTTCAAGACGGGGAGAGGAAGAGAGAGAGAGGAGGGGGGAGAGGCAAGGGCAAAGGGAGAAGGAGAGACTGAATCTCAAGCAGGCTCCCCACCCAGCACAGAGCCCCATAAGGGGCTTGATCCCATGACCCTGAGATCATGACCTGAGCCGAAATCAGAAGTCAGATGTTTAACCGACTGAGCCACCCAGGCGCCCCTCCACATATTTTAAAGGCTAAATGGAGAATAGAGCAAAATGGTAAAAGGTTTACATGGTAATACAAATGACTTTACTTTTGACTTTTCCGTAGTTTCCAAATTTTCTTCCATAAATTCTATTTTCATATAATTTTAAAACCACCTTGTTAATACACTGCATGGAGGAGAGATCAGAGCTCACCTTGAGATGTGAGACAAGCTAGGCCACAGGCCGAGGGGAAGCAAACACACTCAGGGTGCTGGACATGGCCATGCATGCCTGGCTCCAGGTCAGCCCCAGACCAAAGTCCTCGGTCCCCAGGCGGCATGCACCCCAGCTTGCCAGGTGCTCCCTGTCACACGTCCTCTGCAGACAGGCACTCAGCCACACTTGCCTCCCGGCCTCATGGTCTTCTGCCCCAACCCATCGTGGGACAGGATGTGCCATGGAGAACTGCCCCTCTGTGTCCCTGAGAACCGAGTCTGAGGGCCAGCTCGTGTGGATGCTCTCATCTGGCGGCCATCCCCCCCCAACCCCCCCGCGGTTGTAAAGTAAAGCCTCAGCTTGCCCGAGAGGACTTGATCATGTGCCCTCACTTCCTTAGCCTTCTAGTCCATAAATCCCGCCAGAGATGGGAGAAAGATGGGAAGACGGAGGGTACTCCAGGTCTTATGATCTTTGCGAATGGTTTTCTATGAGTTGGGAAACCAGCTGGGCGAATCATCCCAAACTCATGCCTTTTTAGTTCCTGTTTGCCCCAGTGTTTCCCTTCATGGGCAATTGTTTGGGTTCTTCTTTTTTCTAATAGGCATTTGGTTTACCAGTTTCCATCACCTTCACAGAGGCTGTACATTACATCTCTGATGCAGTCTATGGGCTCCGTGCTCTGAGGACAGAGGAGACCACAACTCCATGGGAAACTTCCCATCTCTGCGGAAGTGGAGAAAGCAAGGGATTGGGGATCTGGCCACTCTGTCCCAGGGGTAGGACCCCACCAAACACATCTAAGGACGTAATTTCATCCAACCCTCATACGGACCCTCTGAAGCATCATTTGCTGTGTTTTGAAGACATGAAATCAAGAATCCAAGAGTTGCAAATTTGTTGGTTGTTTCAGGACTGACAAATGGCATGGCCAGGTCTTCTGACTCTCCTTTCCATAATTAAACTGTAATCCTGGCAGTGCACAGCTATCTCTGGATTAAATTTATTTGCTAGAGGCCACAAGCTCCTAGGATGAATGTTCCCTTAAGGAAACTGTCCATATTTTCAAGACCCTGGTATCTGAGTTGGCTAGAGAAGTTAGAAGCACTGCTCATCAGAGCCTGGACACAAAGAAAGGAAATTCCAAATTGGCACTTTGCAAAAAAATCTGAGTCTAAATTCTGAGTTCTTTCCAAAGGCCGTTTGCTAAAATCAAACATAATTACAGGTCAATTTTATCTGTAGAATTGTAATGATCATAAAGACAAGAAACCACTAAGGATCGAACCCAAAGCAAATAAGAACGCAAGACACAATTTTTTATGAAGCATTTTAAAAGAGGAAAATAAAATAGGTAGCTAGCCTATCTCAGGGGCAGATGGTGGGGAAATGTTGGCAGGTGGATTTGTTTTTTTATTTTATTTTATTTTATTTTTATAAAAACAAATTATCTTGCCAGCAGACCTGGACTAGAATACCTTATGCAGTTTCATTTAGCATTTTTATATTTCTGCCAATCCTGATGTATACATCTAAATACAAATAATGCATCCTAGTCCTTTTGAGTTTGTCTCCCCAGCTACTCATGAACAGAAAATGCATTGAGGAATCAAACAGGACTTAATATTACACTGTGTCATGTTTATTCAGGCTTATTGAACATCAAACAAATCAAAGCTAATGGTTATAGCAAAATTAACATGCATGCACATGAATGGATTTAAAATAAATGCCACTTCCCTGGTTTGTCAACAGCACTGTGCACAGAATAAGGCGCTCACACCCACCTGGATGCCCTCCCGTGAGGCGGACAGAGCACAGCTCTGAGGTCAGGTCAGCGAACGGCCAGCCTTGGCCGCACCCCTCGGTCCCTCTGTTCTCATCAGTAGAATGGAGAGGACCACAGCTGTCCTACAGATCTCACCTTCTGCCCGGGGAAAGCCCTGTGGAGCCAGGGACCACGCCTGCGTGTTCAGCACTGTGCACCTGACACCAACCTTAGGGCCTGCACATCACAGAGTTCAGTAAACAGTGGTCCGTGATTGCAGGGGATCAAGTCCAGGAATTATCTTGAGAAGCAGTGAAGTATTTATTCAGATATTTGGTACAACACTCATCGCTACCATGTATGTGAATGAGACCGCAGGCTGGGAATTAGGTTAAGGGATTCACAGCTATTATTTCATTTAATACAACAATCCTCCGAGCTGGGTGTTATATTGTCATCCGGACTGACAGAGGGGGTGACTGCCGTGGCCCAGAGCACACAGCACAGCACAGCTGAAGTGGGGCCCAGAACTGGGCAGCACTCAGGCCCGTGCACCCAGCCCTCCTCTCTGCACCTTGCTTGCCAGGGAGTTTTCCAAGGTTTGCACATCATGCTTTCCAGAACTGCTGCTCATTCATTTACTTATTCATTTATTCAAGTAACAGTGACTCTCTCTCACAGGGAGAGAGAAAGGTGAGAGGCACTACGGGAAAGCAAAGACTCCTAATACACAGTCTTTTGCCCCAAGAAACGTACAGTCCAGGTAGAGAAAATCAGCTTCACAGACATAAGGAATAAACAATAACTCAGTGGTTAATAACTGCATGATGATGGATATCATAGGCCCCATTTTAACTGCCTCCTCGGGTAGAGACAGGTGTCATGACATTCAGAGAAAAGAATGGCCATGCAAGTCAGGTCCTCTGGGAAGTTTCCAGAAGGAACACGAACCCAAGCTGGCCCTTGTTCTTTAATCGGGGTGTAAACTTGCTTTTGGGGGTGGGGGTGAAAGACACAGGAGGATAGGAAAGGGGTGTCCTGTTATGTGGGGAAGACAGATGACCAGGACGCTAGGGGCAGGTGTGATCTTGGGCAAACTAACTCCTCCATCTTCATCTATAGGATGGAAAGAGAAATTATGCCTCTCTCTTGAGTTGTGATAGAGATTAAAAGAGAGAACTACCCTGCAAACTGATGAGCTCTGTGCTGGCTACAGTAACCACTCCATAAATGGTAGTGATGCCAATTAATAATATCAGAATAATATCACTTCTCCACACTTAGAGAAAGAAAGATTGTTTTTGTGCTGAGCCAAATTCTCCAATGGAAAAAGCTTTCATTCTGGGGGGCCGGGGGTGGGGGAGGAATGAAGGAGAAAACTCCCTGTGGCTTTTCTATTTTCTTGCTAAGAAGAAA
Organism: Leptonychotes weddellii; assembly: GCF_054177405.1. Lineage (NCBI taxonomy): Eukaryota > Metazoa > Chordata > Mammalia > Carnivora > Phocidae > Leptonychotes > Leptonychotes weddellii. The sequence continues at coordinate 9,708,228 of NC_138374.1, forward strand.
TTATGTTAATTAAGCATGCAAAACAGGAAAGTTAGAATTTAAAATGCTCACTTCAACTCTTTCCAAGGCCAAGAGTAAAATTTGAAGTGCTTTTTACATCATTTTAAATATCATTTGTTGTAGACAACAAATGGGTAACTTTTCTTAAATCAAATGTTCTTGGCACGATAATTTCTCTTAGCATTTTTCCTTACTAACTGAAATGCCTTATTAAAATAAAATAGAGAAAGAAACCATTATGTAACAAGAGAGTAGTAAACTTTAAGAGAACATGTCGGTGACATATTAGAATACATTTAGTGAAGGGATCTAGAACCCATGGCATGCAAAACAGTTTCTAAGTTCAAGCATCCAGTGTAAAAAGAGGTGGCTTTCGGAGACCATAACCATCGTTTTCCGTTACTGAAAAGCTGTCACACAGAAAGGGAAGATGGTTTGTTTTGCCTTATCCCAAGGAGCAGAAATTAGATCAATTTTTTTCAATTAAAAATGATGGTTTTAATATATACCGGAAAATGACATATCATTATTTAAACTAAGAAAAAAAAGATCAATTTCTTAAGGTTTAAGGAGACAGATTAGACTTAATATTTTTTATTTTATTTTTATTTTTAAAGATTTTATTTATTCATTTGAGACACAGAGATAGACAGAGCATGAGCAGGGGGAGAGGCAGAGGGAGAGGGAGAAGCAGACTCCCCGCTGAGCCAGGAGCCTGTTGTGGGGCTCGATCCCAGGACCCTGGGATCGTGACCCGAGCCAAAGGCAGACGCTTAAACATCTGAGCCTCCCAGTTGCCCCTAGACTTCATATTTTTATAAATAAAAGGAGCAAAATGAAGAAAGACAAAAGGAAAATACCCTTCCCAACTTTCTAACAACTTCAGACACACCGCTGCCTGCCATCATAGGGAGTAAAATGTCCTTGAAGGACGTGGGTACCCAGCTGCCAAGGTTGCTGATCCCTCCCCTCCTCCTCTGCCCTGCCCATCCATTCTCTAGGGACAGCCAGACTGATCTCTCAAAGTGGAAATCAGATGATATATATGCACTTAAAACATTTTAACCCAGTGTTTCACAGGCTTATCTTCACATTAGAATTACCTGACCATCTTTTAAAATCCCGATTCCCAGGCAGTATTCCAGACCAATTAATCTCTGGGGGCAGGGTTCAGAACTCAGCATTTTTAGAAGGTACCAGGTTATACCAATGTGAACCAAGGTTGAGACTCGGTGCTTTAGTCCAAAGGCCCAGATCTTTCCATGGATTAAGACCTTTGGAATAGCCTCTACCTGCCTTCCAGCTTCCTCTCTCATCCTACTCTCCCTGCTCCCTACTAGCTTCCTTTCCGTCTCTCCATTACCATCTTCCCTCTCCGCACAGGACACCGGCCCATGCGGCTCCATCTGTGGGGAACATACTTCCCTCCCCATTCAGCCAACTCTCAGCTACTGCTCACTCTTCAGACCTTAACTTCAGAAGGTCTTTGTAGGTCTTCCCTCTCTAGACTGGACCACCCCTCTTCCCACCTGTGACATGGTCTCAAAGCTCAGAAAGGCTTGACCTCAGAGCACAAGTCATGGCTGCTAATATAAACCTTATTTGTGTAAGGATGTGACTAATGATTGAATCTCCCATTACCATGGGAGCTTTTGGGAGCCCTAGGGGACAGCCAAACACGGTTTGTTCACTCTGAGTCTCCAGGACCTTGTGCAGTGCCTGGCATATAGAATGAATGAATTCATTGGATGAATACATGAATGAGTGCTGTCATGTAATTTCTGCATTGTTCAGAAGGACATAATTTTTATTGCGCAATTCTACACTCAAGCATCTTTAGTTCTAATAGCTTTGCCACAGTGGCTCCCCAGGGCAATAATTCTCCCAGCTCGCTAGTTTCAGCACCTCCATGTACTCCAAGCTGCCAAAGGGTTTACAAGCTCAACCTTTGGAGTCAGACCAAGCTGATTCTTAGTCAGGACTTAGCTACTTCTTAGTAAATAGTGATTATAGACCAGCTGCTTATCTTATCTGAATTTATTTCCTCCTATGTAGAAGGAAATTAATATTCATTGCCTAAAGTTGTTATAAGGTTTAACTGAATTGCTTAGCACATGATAGGTGTAAATATTAATAATGCTGCTGGGGATAACTATTATTTTCATGTTCTTCCCTTGCTTGGGATCCTTCAAAGGCTCTCCCCTTGAATGCTGGACAATAACTCAGCTGCCGGAGCTTCGCATCCTCTGTCTTTGCTGCCCCTCACCTTGCAGCTTACACCCAAATATACCGAACCAGGGGATTAGAAGCTGCCCTGCACCTCTGAACCTTTGTCAACACTGATCCTTCCATCTGGAGCACCTTCCCACTACCTTCCTGCCCCTCAAACTCCTAAGCTCAGAGGCAGTGTCTTAGCGAAGGCTCCTGTTTTCCCCTAGGAGGGACACTTGTCCTACAGTCTTTCTTGAACGAAGGCACCAGCCACCCTTAGCAATAGTCACACTGTACTGGTCCAGTTTTGTTTTTGTTTTTTGGCATTTTTTTTAAAGATTTATTTATTTGAGAGAGAGAGAGAGTGAGTGGGGGGAAAGGGCAGAGAGGAAATAGACTCCCGGCTGAGCTGGGAGCCCGAGTAGGGGCTTAATCTCCAGACCAGGAGATCATGACCGGAGCCGAAACCGAGTCAGATGCTTAACTGACTGAGCCACCCAAGTGCCCCTGTATTGTTCTCGTTTTCGTGACTCTGTTTACCAACCGGACTGCAAGATCCCTGAGGCCAGGGATCATCTCTATCTAGCTTTGTTTCCATAAGCCTTTGTGAAATCTTATCCTCTGGGCACTTGCTAAGTATGTGTTGATGTAATGAATGTTCCTGATCTCAGGAACCAGAAAACAAAGATGCCGATGGTTCTAGAGAAAGTCATTTTTCTCCCCGACACGTTTTGTGATCCTTTCTGCAGTGACATCCCAGCACCTGTAGGTGATGTGAAGAAGGCTCTGGTACCAGCTGGAGCTTGGGAGCTCTGCAGCAGAGGTGCACCCCGGCTCAGGCTAAGGTTGGGACAGAAGAGCTGTGCCCCAGAAAAGTTCTGGAGTCCTGACGGATCAGTGTAAGTCTCCCAGACCTGGAGAAACAGCACAAAGCCTGTGCCTTTCTAGTGCATGGTCAACAGCGCGCATCCAATCCTTGCGAGTGAACCATCAGAGAGAGCCAAGGCAAACCCAGGGGGGAATAATTACATCCCTTCCCTGACATCGCTTTTAAAATATCTCCCGTTGCAAAGAATCAAATGGAATGAAGCTGCTTGGTTTTAGAGGAAGGTCTTCTAAAAGGCACTGTGAGAGGAAAACAGCAATTTTCAGGCTTTTTCACTCGCACACTGCTCAAAAGAAGGTCGCATAAAACCTGCCCCAGAATTTACAAATAAGAAAGAGATGGCTTTTGGGCCAAGACCCTAAGTCTGCAGGGCAAAAGCTTCTACTGGGCTCACCTCCTGATGGGCTCCAAGAAGGCCGTGTTCTAAGAACTCAAATGAGCACAGATTCATGGTTTGTTATAGTTCTTCTAAAAGGATAATTTCCACATATTAAATCTATGTACAGATTTCAGTGATGGTACCATTAAGAGTCATTAAAGTTCACTAATGGAACCAGCTCAGAGATGAAAATATGCCAGCTCTAAAACAATAATCATCTCTATATATTATATTATCAGGGCAGTGAAGACCTACCAGACTGCCATAATTTGAAAAATAGCCCACATGCATTTGCATTCCTTCTGGTACTTACTATCCTAGGAAGGCAGGCCAGAGGGCCCCTCTGGGTAGATGAATTCCATCTAACGTCATGGCCACTGCAAGTACTTTCTAAAACCGTGGCCTTTTCATCCCTGTTCCGGCCTGGGTCTTCGACAAATTGGAGGAGGCTCTGCGTGGTGTAGCCCAGTGGTTTTCAAGCTAGAGATCGCCTCAGAATCACCAGGAAGACTTGTTAAAACAAGACTGTTACGACCACCACCGGAGTTTCTGATTTAGTGGGTAGAGTAGTGCCTGAGAATTTGCCTTCTAGCAAGTTCTCAGGTGAGGAAAATGGATTCCTCCCAATCTTCCCAGGTGATCCTGAAGCTGCTTCTCCAATAGTCAGAAAACCACGGTGTGGCTGGTCCTCTCTCTGTGCATTAGAATCACCTGGGCTCTTTAAGCTCAGTAAGCCTGAGCTCCATCCCCGTGTCTAATTTAACTGGGGCTGAAGTAGAGTAAATTTCAGTAGATATAGGAGCTGGTGACCACCATATTTTTCAGGGCAGTTCCAAGGATATCTGAGTGCTTTTACCCCCTAGTCTTTTTTCAGTGGGCTGAGCCGCACTTACGAGAGGCGATATGCATCAAGGATAATGCCCTGCTCTCTAGAGGCTTATACTTTTTAGTAGGAATCTGTTGAATGATAGAAAACCTCTGCATTTCACAGGACAAAAAATAGTTTGCATCTCTGCAGTATAAAGATACCAGCACCTTCAAGTCAAACCTCAGTTTTTTAAGGTACTCAGAGTAACTTTAGAGAACGGCATATGGCAAGCCTTTCAGAAACGTTGCTTGGCATATGATTAGTGTGAGCTATCATTTCCCCCAAACTTGAAGATGTCCTTGTTTTCAAGTTTTCCAAATAATTTCCCCCTCCCTAGGTAGTATAAGGCAGGTATGGCATCTGCTTTGTTCCCCATACATATCAGATGCTCAAAAACCACTTCTTGACTCAGTGAATTAGTCTATGAGTCATCAAATCTGGCTTGCTGCCTCTTTTTCATATGGTCCAGTGGCAAAGAATGGTTGTTACACTTTTAAACTGTTGGGGAAAAGCAAAAGAGTAATAGTATTTTATGACTTATAAAAATTATATGAAATTTAAACATCGATGTCCATAAATAAAGTTTCATTGGAACACAGTCATCCTCAATTGGTTAGAATTGCCTAGGGCTGCCTCCGCACTATGTGGGTAAATTTGATACAGTAGAGCAAAACCTAAAATATTTATTATCCAGCCCTTTACAGAGAAAATCTGCAGACCTCCAAATTAGTCAATACATACCCATTATTTTCCCAGGAGAAACTTGTTTGTGTTTCACATTTTCAAAGAAATTAAACATTTTAAGAAGCTGCTTCTGAGCTGTGGCCAGAGAAAACTGCATTCCACACCCAAATATACACAGCTGGGTATTAGGGGAAAAGCAAAAGCTTTAATGGAGTTATTAAAGTTGCAGCGTAAGAAATAAAATTCTCCACAGAAATTCTTTCAAGCTCATGAAACTTGAGGGAAACAAAGAATTTAAGACACTGTTTATTATTTGATTTCATAAAAATGCCTGGCGTGAAAGCAATTACCCATTCTAAATGCTTCAGCAGAGAAAATATTCACTTACTCCTCCCAGATTTGGGGAAAGGCAGAAATTAGCAAGTAGGGTCATAAATCTTTGAGAGATCTGAACAAGCATCTTCTGAACATTTTCAGACTTAATGAGAGCTAAACTTCAGCCCTGAAGAAATGAATCAGGGAACAGTTTCATCTTTTGTAAATCTCAGTTTCCATCTGGAGTCTTTCTTGCAGTGGGGGAAGTAAACATCATCCTTTTTAAGAGCAGACAAGGTCTTAATTGCCTGTTTGACCCTTCGCAGCTTTTCCCCAGAAGCAGAATTTAATGTGTCTTATTTGGATATCGATAGCATACTCATGAATATTCCTTGTCACATAAAATGAGGGGAGATACATGAACACAGCTGAGTATTCGTAGTCTCTCTTTGGAGACAGAGAGCGAGTTGTATTGCCAATCTGCATCCCCAAAATGACACTACAACTTTTAAAGCTATATCAATAAAGATGACGGCAAATAATTAAATAAAGCCACTTATACAAATCAAGATAGAAATGGAACTTTGTGATTTTATATATTTTTTTAAAAAGATGGCAGGAGTGCCTGGGTGGCTCAGTCAATTAAGTGTCCGTCTCTGATCTCAGCTCAGATCTTGATCTCCGGGTTGTGAGTTCAAGCCCCACACTGGGAATGGAGCCTACTTTAAAAAAAAAAAAAAAAGGTAAAAATAAATTAATTTAAAAAAAAAGATCGCAGCATAGTGAGGACAGCATAATCTAACATTCTGAGTTGGCTTGAGAGGGGTCCACTTGGAATCCACGTATCCTACCCGAGATTAATGACAATGTGTTGGAGAACAGCTCCGGGTATGTTCTTTTGTTTCTGTTTCTTTGGGCGCAGGGACTATCATATGATTTGCAAAATCTTCCTAGGAGCAGAATGGTGGTCCAGAAACAAACAATGCTTAAGGCAAAGGAGCAAGAAGTGGAGAAGTCAGTTGAAGTCACATGTGATAAATTTGCTGCAAAGCATTGTCACAGCCAGATGGAGAAAGACATTTGGCTTATTTGGATGTGATAGAACCAAACAGGAATCATCAGAAACTGGTGAGAAGTGCCGCAGCACGAGGCTTCAAAGCCTGTGCTTTGAAGCTGGATGGGTTTGGGGTAGACTCTTTGTACCGCCTCTTACCCATTGTATAACCTTGGGCAAGTAACTTAACCTCATCCGTGATATTGGGACAATGATAGTATCTATCCCTGAGGGCAAGTGGGGATTATAAAAGATGATGCTCATAGATGCTTAGCACTGGGCTAATTCCATCTAATTTTTACCCGTCACTCCACAAACATTTCTGACAACCAGGAAAATGCTGGTGGCTCATCTGCCAGTCTAGGCTAGCATTGGATGCAGTTTGGTAGGTGAGCTAGTCCTGTTTGGAAAGTAGGGACCACTTGAAACCTCCAAAACATTACAGATGAAGAACTGGCGAATACATTGGGGAAAGGGTTTCCAAATAAAATCAGATTTATAACTTTAAAAGTAAATTCTTGCAGTAGACTATTCTGAGGGACAAGAAAGAGGTTACAACATTAGGTCAGGGATAAAGGGTTCTAATTCTAGAAGGCCAAAAAACATCGGGCTGTCATAGGCACCCTGGGGGTACAAGAGAGGATAGCATGGCTGGGGAGAGCAGAGGAGGTGCAAAGCGATGTACTGTCAAGAGCTAAATGGCTTGATACAGAGAAGAGGTGAGGAACGGAAGCTCTCCAGAGAAGTGTTCTAACTGCCCTGTTGCGGAGGCCCTGGATTTGTTGTGATGAGTAGCCCAGAACGGCTCTTGGAAATACCCGCTGTCTTCATTCTTCCTGCAAACATCCCCAAAGGACGTTCTCTTATTTTTGTTCTTGGTTCTCTTTTTTTAAAGTTTCCATTTGGCCACAAGTAGGAAAACATTTTAAATATTTGAAGAAATGAGAAATGGAATTTTCGTGGGACCAAGGAGTAACTAACTGTAGAGATTAAAAAGGAAACTATAAAAACCAGTGAAAAGTCAGCTTTTTGCTATATTGACTTTTATATTCTTCCTTCCTTCCTCTTAGGAAGCTGCAGGAAACTCACTTCAGGAGCAAGGGAAGACCCTAGATGCTAAGCAGTCTGGCTCCTCGTCTCTCCGACTCACAGAACCAACCCATTGTATCCTGCTCCCTTTTATTAGGTCCCATACTGGCAGGGAGCAGAACCACTTTGCGGTATAGCCTTAGGGGCCGGAGGACACCAGACAGGATAAGCCATCTCTGTGTCCCCTCTCTTTCCCTGAGCTATGACTCAAGTGTTATATTTCTTGCTAGTCTTCAACTATCTCTTTGGGCCTGTGATCTTGCCATGTTGTCAACATGACACAATGGCAAGATTTTACCCTGGTCCTTGTACTAGCTTAAGAAACAGGCTCAGAGGGGTGCCTGGGTGGCTCAGTCAGTGGAGCGTCCAACTCTTGATTTTAGCTCAGGTCATGATCTCAGGGTTGTGGGATTGAGCCCCGCATCGGGTTCCAAGCCTAGGTCAGAGTCTGCTTGTCCCTCTCTCTCTGCTTCCCCCCATCTGCCCTGATCATGCTCAAGTAAATAAATAAAATATTAAATAAAAAGGGCTCTGAGCATCCCTTCCTTGGGAAAGTTGGAGTGTGAGGGGTAGGGTTGAGGCCAGGAAAGCTCAGTCATTTACTAAACACCCACAAAAATGCTGAGCTGGAAATGGCCCAGTTCAGAGAGTCAGGCTTATCCATATCCAAATGGAGATCACTCTAATATAGTGATCTATATTAGAGGGACTGAGAGTAGCTAAATGTCAAAGTATTTCCAACTGTCAAGTTCATCCAAAGACTAAATGCACTAGGAAGATGTGGGGAGGGGGGTGCTTTGGCAACCATATGATAATGGGTGTTGCAGAGACAAGACACCCACAGGGCTGAGATTTGTTCCTCACACAACCTCACCATTCTTGCAGTTTCTTCTCAGGGCTCTCACAACCGCAATTACGTAATGATTGTGTTTATTAGTCATTAGGGAAATACAAATTAAAACCACAACGAGAAACCATGATACACCTACTAGAATGGCTATCATTTTAAAAACTGACTATACCAAGTGTGGATAAGGATGTGGAGGAACTGGACTCTCATGAACTGCAGGTGGGGTGTGAAACGGCAGGTACAACTACTTTGGGAAACAGTTAAACAGTATCTTCAAAAGGTAGCCATATACCTATCATATGTTTAAGCCATTCTACTCCTAGGTATTTACCCAAGAGAAATGAAAGCATATCTCTATACAAAGATTTGTGCATGAATGCTCATAGCAGCTTTGAACTTTGACTTTGGTTGAAGTCACTGGTGGCCTCAGTAAAAATAAGGTAAATAAATCTAACATGAATTTAATAAGTATTACTACTGGGTATTTGACATCACAATTTATTTTTTATTTTTTTAAAGATTTTACCTATTTATTTGAGAGAGAGAGAGAGAGCGCACATTTTGGGATAGCGAAAAACTAGGAACAATCTAAATGCCCATCCCAGGTGAAAGAATAAACTAATGTAGGCGCACCTGGGTGGCTCAATCGTTAAGTGTCTGCCTTCGGCTCAGGTCATGGTCCCAGGGTCCTGGGATCGAGCCCCGCATCAGGCTCCCTGCTCAGCGGGAAGCCTGCTTCTCCCTCTCCCACTCCCCCTGCTTGTGTTCCCTCTCTCGCTGCCTCTCTCTGTCAAATAAATAAAATCTTAAAAAAAAATAAACAAATGAAGTACGTTCATACAATGAAATACTCCTCCGCAACAAAAAGGACTAAATTATCAACATATTTAACAGTATTAATAACATTCAAAACAATTATGCTGAAAGAAGCCAGACAAAATAGAGTACATACTGTTTGATTCCACTTGGATAAAGTCCTAAAAAATGCAAACTAATCTAACGGTGACAAAAAAAACCCAAAAAACCAGAACAGACCAGTGGTTGCTTGGGATGCAGAGGGGAAGAGGGATTACCAAGGGAAAAGAGGAAATGGTTGGAGGTGACGGATATGTTCAATACCTTGATTGTGGTGATGGGGTCTCAAGTGTATACATGTGTAAAATTTTACCAGATCGAACACTTTAAATGTATGCAATTTATTGCATGTCAATTATGTCAATGATTTCTAAATTTTTTTCATTAAAAAGTAATACTTATGTAACTATGTTCAGCGTCTGTCTCTCCCAGAAAGTAAAGCTTGTGTGTGGGACCTGGGTGATCTAGTTCACTGCTGTACTTAGAGCATCAAGTGTGTGCCGGGAGCATAATCGGCATGCGAGAATTATTTGTTGAATAAATTAATGAACTAGTGCAGACAAGGATTTGATCTTATTACATCTTCTATTGTCAAGTCCAAGTCCTAATGATTTTTTTAAAGATTTATCTTTTTTTTTTTTTTCCAGAGAGACAGAGAGTGGGAGGGGAGGGGCAGAAGGAGGCGGAGAGAGAGAATCTCAAGCAGACTCCCCACTGAATGCAGGGCCCCCAACATGGGGCTCGATCCCACAATACCACAGTCATGACCCCAGTCAAACAAGAGTCGGATGCTTAACTGACTGAGCCACCCAGGTGCCCCGATCCCAATGATTTTTAAAGAACCCAGTTGGTTATTCTCACTTGGGCACTAAGAGATGAGCATTTTTACAGCTCATGGCAAATACCTTATAGGTTTGAAATCAGGGATGCTGATTTAAAAATAATGCTTGTTTCTGATTCTAACATACTTAGCATAGAACATTTGGGAATACAGAATAGAGGAACATTTTTTGAACTGATGTGTCCTTGTTTATTTTGCTGTGAGAGTCTTCTCTATAACAAACGGGAAATCCTGATGCAAACAATCCTCTTGTCCACATGTTTCCTGATTCCATCATTGCCTCCAGCTACCTGGGGCCCTTGGACGTCTCTTTCATACAGCATGAGCGTCCTCGCCCGGAGTGGGGGGCGTCTATTTATCTGACACTCTCATCGTATGAGACACTTACTCTATCTTGTTTAGACTAGAAAGAGCCAAGGTACTAAGGAATTTGATGAGGAGAAAAACTGTCTTGTTTTTGTTTTACAGCTTCTAAACTTTTACAAAACAAACACTATACCATTCCATGAGGTTGCACACTTAGAGGGAGCATCTGATTAATGATGGTGTCAATATGAACTCATAAGTCCCCAACACCCCAGACATATTTCATCCTGAGAGGCCAGGGAGATCTGGCCATAAAGTGTGGTTGACTAGTGTCTTACAGGGAGTCGACAGGTTACCTGCTTTTGAGTCCCAGAGCTTAAAGGATGGTGGCTTTTGATTAGTCATTGGATAATGCCACCATGTGGGGAATATTTATATTTTACTTCTTCCTCAATTCAATAGCTATTTATTGAACACCTGTTTCCAAGGACTTGACTAGATGCTGTAGGGAATGTACGGGGTGAGCAGAATATTCGTGTGCTCTCAAAGAGCTCACCATTGAGCAAGGCAGAAGATAAGCAAAAGCACTATTTGCTATCAAATAATGGAGTAGAGATTCTCAACCAGGAGGCTTCAGACTTACCTAAATCTCTTAAAATATACAGATGCCTATCCTAGATCTCCTAGACCCAAATCTTTGGTTAAAGTCACTGATGGCCTCAGTGGAAAAAATAAGGTAAATAAATCTAGCATGAATTTACTAAGTATTACTACTGGGTATTTGATATCACAATTTTTTTTTTTAAGATTTTACCTGTTTATTTGAGAGAGCGAGCAAGCACATGAGCCGGGGTGGGGGGGGCGCGGTTCGAGGAGCGGGGAGGAAGCAGAGGGAGAAGCAGACTCTCCACTGAGCAGGGAGCCTGACACAGGGCTCATCCCAGGACCCCAGGATTATGACCTGAGTGGAAGGCAGATGCCTAACCAACTGAGCCACCCAGGCACCCCAACATCACAATTTTTTAATTGGAATAAAATACACATAACCTAAAATTTCCCATCTTAACCATTTTTGGGATGTAGCCGGTAGCATGAAGTACATTCAGCCACCACCACCCTCCACCCATCCACAGGACTTTTCATCTGGCAAGGCTGACTCAGTCCCATTAAACAATAACTACCCATGTCCCCCTCTCCCCAGCCCCCAGCAGCTACCATTCTGCTTTCTGTCACCATGAATGAGACTACTCTAGGCACCTCATACATCTTGGTAATTTCAGGCTGCTGTGACAAAATACCATAGACTGCGTGGCTTATCAACAACAGAAATGTATTTCTCAAATTTCTGGAGGCAAAAAGCCTGAGATTATAGTGTTACTATGGTCAGGTTCTGGTGAGGGCCCTCTTTCTTGTTGCTAGCTGACTTCTCATGGTATCCTTGCATGGTGGAAAGAGAGCTTGCTAGCTCTCTGGCCTCTTTTTATAAGGGCACTGATCCCATTTCATGAGGGATCCATCATCATGACCTAATTAACTCCCAAGGGCCCAGCTCCAGATACCATCACACTGGGATTAGGGTTTTAAGATATGAATTTGGGGGACACCTGGGTGGTTCAGTCAGTCAAGCATCTGCCTTCAGCTCAGGTCATGATCTCAGGGTCCCCCATCGGCCTCCCTGTTCCACATCGGGCTCCCTGCTTCTCCCTCTCCCTCTGCAGCTTCCCCTGCTTGTGCTCTCTCTCTCTCAAATAAATAATAAATAAAATCTTTAAAAAAAATATGAGTTTTGGGTGAACACATTCAGTCTATAACATCATATAAGTTGTATCGCATAGTTTTAAGTACCACATTTATTGTGACTTAGATTTTTTTAAAACTCCTTTATTTATTTTTTATTTTTTAAGTAGGCTCCACAACCAGTGTGGAGCCCAGTGTGGGGCTTGAATGCACAACCCTGAGGTCTAGATCTCAGCTGACATCAAAAGTTGGACACTTAACTGACTGAGCCACCCAGGTACCCCTAAGAAATTCCTTTCAAAAGCAGGACAATACGTATTTCCCTGCAGGAGATAGCAAACATACAGCTATAAACCAAATGAGGAAAGCAACTATCCTAACACCATGTCACTGAGTTCTTGGGGTTGAGGAATATATTTCCAGGGAAAGCATGGTACCCAGATTCCAAAAGTGCTTTACCTCAAGGATCTTAAAGAGAGGCAAAGACAAGTAGCTCAGGTAATTACCATGACAATCTTTCTCAAAGAAGGAAGTGAGGAATTTGACTACGAATATATTTTTTAAGTAACCGTTCTCATCTCTAAGTTACATTATTAAAACGGATGAAGTAAACGTATACTTAATTTTTTTTTTATATTAGATCAAGTCAGAAGGCACTGTTCCACTCTTGACTTTGATAATTACAGAAATTGTAGTTTAAATATTCTTTAAAAGGTTAAAAACAAGAAGGACAACTTTCATTCATACTAAAAAATAAAGGCAAGCCACAATGAAGATGCTCAAAAATATAAAACCACAGTCATAGCAAGAGGTAAAACCAAATAGAACTCCCCACCCAAAAATATCCCCAAAAGTACAGAACAAGAGATAACAGAATTAAGACCAAACATACAAGAATTATTTCAGTAATTGTAAATGATTTAACTTCACCTTCAGCTAAGAAAAACCAAGAACAAATGATGAGTAAGTTAGCTGAGCCCACATGCCGAACACCTTCCTCCCTCACTTCTTCTTTCCCAAATGAAGTAACTGAGGACGGTAAACTTCCAGGTCTGGCCTAGGCTTGCCATATAGGCAAATGGAGGAGGTCAGAAATTCCCAGAGGTCTCCGTGCTGCTGGGGACCCTGCCTGAGGAAGCTTGAGATTGCACAGAAATCCTATATCACACTATGCTGGGCAATCTACCCTCCAAAGACCAAAGCCCTTCCAGTGCCGCATAAATTCTGGAGATAGTAAGTGAAATTTTTGTAAAAAGTCAATAATCTGATGATGTGATTTGAGAAAGCAGAAACAGAGTGTGTGGTCCCCTCAGCCAGAGGTTTGCAAATTGGGGTTGCATAAACAATCCTGTCTGTAAATTTAAAATCAATTGGAAAATTTTGGGTGAATGTGGGCAAGTGTGTTTTTTGTGGGTGCACATGAGCAATTGTGACCAACCGAGGTGTGATAAAGTGGGGGAGGCATCAAGAGCGTGTATTTGTATTCAGATTCCCGAGATTTCAGGCACATGCAAGTTTTGTGGGGCCTGAAACTCACACAGTGTTTAAGAAAAAGAGGACAAAAAATATGATCATAAAGTTGACTTGGAACAGGAAAAGGAATTACAGCAAATTTTAAATTTGACAAATACCACAGTCTCAATATCCAGAAAAATAGCATGATAATTTTATTAATTATCTTCCTGTCTTTTCCATTTTACCTATATTGCTTTTTTTTTCCTTTTGGCTGCTTACTGTCTAATCTCTTCGTGTGACAATGATTTTATAACATTTTCTACACAGTAAATAGAAAGAAAAATAGATCTTTGGTCTAGCCCAATTCATTAACATTTGCTTTTTATTTGCCGATAACAGAAACATTTCTTGTAGCTTTACAACTTAGCTGTAATATCATGCAATCTTTAGGATTGTTGTTAAGTTTGAGCAAACTCCACCATGTTATTTTTATATACTTGAGGTGTACCATTTGGAAGAATTTCCCATAAACCAACCTCATAGCTTCACACAATTCAAGCTTTGTTTCTCCACTTCTTACATAATTCTGGGGTGAAATACCAGGTACAACCTCTCATGATTGCAGGTGAGTTAACACAGTCACCTGCAATGACAAGAGCATTCCTAGAAGCATTCTTACATCCAGAAGGCAAACGATAATTTAACTCTAGGCAGAGGTGACTGCAAACTACAAAAAAAAAAAAAAAAAAAAATCCCGCTAACTAAACAAAACATTACCTGATTCACCATCCCCGCAGCCAGATCCCAACCATGCCCACAGCCATTTCCAACATCAAATCCATAAGGGTGAAGTGTGGTGGGTGGGAAGTTGGAGTGGAAAGAGACAGTGGTCTTAACTGATTGCAAACAGCATATTTTACTTTTGAAAATTTTATTAAACATTTATGAACACGTGAACACATTCCAGAGCTTTGGAAGTAGTGTATGCAAGAGGGGGACCCTGCAGCTTAAGGTTCATTAGCTTTATAATAAATCTACTTCTGCCTCCATTCAAATCCTGTCTTTGCCCCTTACTAGGGCCTTCGACAAATTGCTTACCCACCTGGTCAGCTCAACTGTAAAATGGGGGAGAAACATGGCTGCTTTCATTACCAGACCAAGCTGAGTAGCTTGCCAGAGATGATAGGGTCTGCAAAGCCTAAAATGTTTATTGTCCGGCCCTTGACAGTTTGCCGAACCCTGCCTATTAAATGTCAATAGAAGGCGCTGATTACCAAGCTTCATCTCATTTCATCTCTGCAAGGCTGCAAAGCAGGTACGTTACTCTTACTTGGTTAAGAAGCAAACTAAGATTCAGGGAGAGCCAGTGACTTGCCCCAGGTTCCGCAGACAGTGAGTAGGCTCACCTCCAGTCTCCAGATTCCAGCAACCTCTCCATCAGGCCACGCTGCCACTGAAGCGAGCCACGTAATGCCCAGGGCCATGGTCGGGAGGGGTGGGAAGAAGAAAACGTCTGTCTCCCTCCCTCCGTGTAGCCGGCTCCTGTCTCCCTGGTGGGCAGTAATGGAAAGCTCCTGACAGGGCTGGCTTGGCCTCCCCTCGAAGTGTTGCCCGCCTCCCCGTTAGCAGCCTTGATCGCTGTAAACAAATTGTTTTATTTAAAGTGAGATTTCAAACTGTGTGCTGGTAGGAATCGAATCTTCAAGTATAAAGAGTTTGATAAGTGTTTCTCAGATGATTTAAGTATTTAAGCCATTGTATCGGTTGTAAAAGTTTATATTTTGAAAAAAAAGCAAAAGTAATTGGTTTTTTCTCTAAGCCTTGGCTCCTTCACAGCCCCGTAAGAGGAAAAGAGCCCCAGTAAAAAAGGGACACATTTTGGTGACCAGATGGCCCGTCACTAGGAGCGGCTCTGGAAGGAAGGATGGCTTTCAGTGCCTGTTCCCAGAGAGAAATTCTCAGCTGCCCCTAAGCCAGCAGGACAATCCAAGTTCCTCAGATCTCCATCACCTTCACTGGCTAAGGAATCCCATCCCCAGGGAGCACTGTCCTCTCCCCTTCCTCCAACCTTCTGTGGCCAGTTTAGAATCCAAGGTGACCAAAGGAAATCGTGGACTGTGTGGCCACACTCTCATCACCAGGCATCCTTTGCTGTAATCACATCTATTTTTAAGGGGAATCACTGGCAGAGGGCAGGTGGACCGACTCCAAATCGTTTTACTACAGATTTGTCCTGGAACCTACCCCAAACCCTCTGCCAGGTGACCCAAGCACAGCAGCCCAGGAGAGCCTTCTCTGGAGCATGAGAGAGGTGGATGCCATTTCATTTTTTTTCTATTGGTGGGGGGATGTTTGAGACACCATCTGAGGGGTGTGGGGGTTGGCGATAGACAGATGACGTCTTTGTGGTGAAAATGAACCCATCTGGGCTGGTTGTCAGCGGTGTGTTCAGACAGTGAACAAAACCTTTGAAGTTTCATGTTTTCTATGCCGTATAACAAAGTAGAGGTAGTTGCGGTAAGAGAATGCATGGGAACCAGTGGTGACAAATTGGATCCCAGGTGCCGAGGATCTCTAAACTGTACCCCCGGAGTCTGGTGGCTCCGGGAGGAATGGGAACCTGACCTTACCTGGAAGATGAAATTCCTCCTGCGGGGAAGGTACTGGAGCTCCGTCAGGCCCCTCACAAGGTGCAAAGCCCCCCCAGCTCTTGAGCACCGAAGGGGGTCTTGGCCATGTTTTCTACCTTTGTTCTCCCTCCCAAAAGGAGTCCCCACTGAGCTGGGGCCCTCAGGCAGGACTGGGTGGAGACAGGCCAGCCCTTCATCCTCTTCCTCCTTTCCCTACAGGGCCAGAACAGAGAGTGGCTGGGGAGTCCACGCCAGCCCAGGAGAGGAAGTAACACATCTCTAATAGGATGGCCAGGGTCACGGCATGCGTAAAGCAACTCTCAGCCTACTGCCTCGCTGACTGGTTTTAAACACAGGTGCCTAGAAATGGAGTGCTGGGATTCAGAAGCAGCTAGAAAATGCCTTGCAGGAATTTAAGAAAGCTGTGACTGAAATCATCTTCATCGCCCACTGGTGTTTTGGATGAGGGTTTTACAAAGCCAGCTTCATCACATAGTATTTCCCAGTCCCTCCTGTAATTTACAACCTGTGTCGAATTCTATAATGCAGTGCTCCCTCCCACGCCTTCCCTCCACTGGTCCACTCTTTCTCGGCTCTGGCTGTTTGTCACTATTTGTTTATGAAATGACACCCAACATAATAGAAGAACGTTCCTGCAATCTTCCTTCTGGGAAGACCCGTGAAGTGTAAAGGGCTCTCAACAGAGTATCAGAAAACCTGAATTCTAAGTCCTGTGACCTTGAGCAACTCACTTCATCTTTCAGGAATCCAATTAACTTGCGTTAATATGGGAGTGGATTCTAAGATCGCTTGCAGCCCCCAAACCTATGGCCTTAAATAGAGGACCAGGAAATGTCCACAAATAATAAAAGTAGGGAAAACCGGAATTTATTCACGTGGAACACTGAATGGAGCATTGGGCATCAAGGATCACTTAGGAGGAAATATTTGCCCACCATGGCATTCATGAGCAGCCTCCAAGGACAAATTCACACTACCATTCACCACCAATACAATTAAACCAATTTAGCAATGTGCAAAACCACAAGGGTAAACTTAATTTTGATAGAGAACAGGAAATTAGGTACTACACGCCCTCCACCCTGAAAAATGAAACAGATCTGCTTGTGAATTAACCTATTATCATGAGGGGGGAAGCCAAAGAGTCTTGCTTCGAAGGTATTACAATAGTGCCTCATTTCCTGATGAGGGTCTGCATGGAAAGCTAATGAGTTCACACTGATTTCTCCAGGGCTGTGTCGTGCTCGGTTTCTTTCTGCCTGGGTTACTTTTCTATGAGGTTGAGATGAGGCTGTCATGTTTGCAGGCTTATGGAGAAGAATGGCCCTTACCCGTATGCCCACGGACCACTGGAACAGCAAGACACGGGCTGTTCTCACTGATAAATGGTGGTTGCAGAGGTTTCTATAAAGTTTATGCAATGATTGAGTGCTGCACTTGAAGAAGCAAATGTCATGGTAGATGTCAAACAGCTTTTCATCCTGAAATGTAGCATAGAGATGTTAGGCATTATTTGGGGCCATCCAGTTCAAACTCCTCATCAGCTCAAAGCCCTTCTCACAGACCAAGAAACTAAAGTCCACGGAGGGGACGGATATGCCTGGAGCCACTAGGCAGAGAATGGCTCAGTCCTGCCTGGATGCCGAGGCAGGCGGCTGGTGGCCAGACTCAGCTCTTTCTCTGTGTAAATATGTAAGGACCGTAGAGGGCAATTTATCTTTTTCATCAGCTTAAACATGTTGACTTCAAAGAATCTTAGAATGCTTTATTTGTGATCTCGGTGTGTTTTGGAAGCTACAAGTAAATTCTAACAATTAAAACAAGTTAGAAAAGTAAAGGCCTCATTTGCCGGAAATCCCATGGAATGGGGGAGTTCAGTCTAATTGAAGCATATGGCAATTTTTAATCTTATGATTAAAAGCTACCACTTCGGAGTATCTCTTTCACGCCAGGAGCACGACATTCACTTGATCCTTGCGCAGATCCTCTGGATGGTTTAGCAGTCCCATCCCAGCCCCCCACGACCACAGCCTCCTTCTATCCCCCAGCTCTCTGGGATGGCCCCTGATGTGGGCTGGAACGCTGCCTCTTCCCTGGATGACGTCAGTGACCAAAGGAGGGACACCTAATTTGAGCCAAGCCACTGGCCTCCTGTCCCAACTCTGAGGCAAAATGACACAAACAGGAAGCCAACTGGGGCTGAGTCATTCTGAGGGCAGGACCTTCAAGACAGTCACTGAGTTCCTGCTCCCAGACCCTGGGAGCTGGACCGTGGGCTTTGTTCTTCTGGGGAGCCGTTTGTCTCACTATTCCTCCCAATGAATAGGGAACCCCTACCCATTCCTGCCTTTGTGTTACATTGTTTTAATTGGTTTCTTCTACCTGTAAGCAAAGAATCCAAACTATATCTCACTATACTGTTACACGGGAAGCCTTTGTTTTGTTTTTAAATATCAACCTTCATAACAACCTTCTGTAATCTATGCCATCTACATCTCTGCCTTCTTATGCACAATAATGAATACATCAAGATATTGTATTATTTAATGAGAGCATTTAGGGTGCCTCAAAATGAATGCAGAAGGCACAGTAAGTTAGGCCAATTCTTTGCTGAGCCCAAGACACAGAGTGAAAGATATTCTAGGGGAGGGGGCATTTGATTCTGTTTTTCTTTTCTGCTAAATCTCTAACATGAAACTTTCTGTTTTGCCTCAGTCCCCTGGATCTCCTGGGGACCCCTGGACTGCCTGCTATAAAGTCCTAGGCAGATCTCCCCCAAGCCCCCCGCTCTCTCCCCCATCACCCTCTGTGTTCTCCAGCTAGTGCCAAGAATGATCTGCTTCCTTCCATCCACATGGCCTCCATACTATTAACTTCTCATCAGGGTCTCCAGACTCATTTATATGCAACTCAGGAGCCTGGCCTTGGCCCCTGGGGAGGGGGTGGGGGAGAGAAGCTCATGGCTGATGCAAGGCTATTTTAGTGTTGTGGAGGGTGGCAGGGAGTTTGAGTAACAAATAAGAGGAAAGTTATGGAGGGTCCTTGAGTCTCCTGTACCAGCCCTGGTGTCACTGGCCTGTGCATGGGGCTCAGTCCTGATTTACCCAGCAGTCTCTGTGGACAGCTGAGTCCATTCACTTCCAGGGCTTTATACCCTTTTCCTAGCAGGACTTTAGAAGCTGAGCTACCCCAGGGCTGCACAGCATTTGATACTCTCCTGCACATGTGTTCACATTCTCGCTCACAAATTCCTCCAGGTGGGCTGGAAGAGAACTCCTGAATCTGAAAAGAAGAACTGGTTCCTTACTCTGCGGAATTCCTGTGGTGGCTTTGACCGCTTCACGGTACCTGTGGCGGCTGCCACGCATATTCCTTCCACATGAGAGGCACCGAAGGGGGCGCGCACCTGCTGCAGACCTTCAGGGAGCACCTGCGTCCTGTGTCAGATATTGGACTAAGAAGTGAAGACGCAAGGCACCGTCCCTGACCTCAAGAACTCCAAGACCAGGACAGAAGCTTGGCAAGTGAAGAGATCATTGCTTCACTGTGGACCAAGTGCCACACGAGAGAGGCAAGCGGGGATTCTGTCCCACGGGCTTCAGAGAGGCAGAGGGGACTCTGGAAGTCCCAGACAATCCCTCCTTTTCTACTGCACCTGCTAGGGGCCAACTATCCTAAGGGGAGGGCTACAATCCACCACCGATTTCTAGCACTGTTCTGGGTTCATGCAAGATTCAGCCAAGATCTCAGCTCTCTGCCATTACGATTAATTGGTCAATACGTATGTATCAGTCACATCAACATCAACATCACTGGCTCTCCCTCTGAGAAGAACCATGTGATGAGAGGCCTCATTTAGCTGATGGGAACATGAGCCTGGCTTTCATTACGAAGCATCCCCGGCCGCTCTGAAGAAATTGTTGGACCCAGTGAGGAACTGATGTGATGAACACGATTAACTGATTCATTTTCCAACTGCTTCATTGGTTCCCTTTGAATGCCTGAGGCTAATATTGAGTGCTTGCCATTCAGTGATATTTTCTGGTCCCTCGTAGGCAGCTCACGTGGAGACTTCGGTCACACAGTTTCCTCAGTTAATCCACAGTCTAAGGTTGGAAGAGATTGCATGGCCTCTGCCTAAAAACACAAGCCCATGGGACAACTAGGCAGGGTCCTTCAGTGGTCCTGGGCAAGATGATACCAAGTTTCAACTCTCTCTGACTCCTCTTCTCTGTGTTAAAGTTCAGAAGAGTCCTGGTTTCCACAATACTCAGCTTTATTTATTTGCCCCTAAAAATGGAATGCTCTCTGCTTGCCATCTCTCTCTTGGAGCTTCTCTCCCCCAGATCTTTGTAAAACTGCTGCTGTAAGGTGAGCTCCCAACAGTGAAATGCAAGTTCTGCAAGGAAGGGGTCTGCTTGGCTCCCCCCAACCCCACCCTCTCCCCACCCTGTGTCCCCAGCACCGCAGAGGTGCATGGCACAGAACAGGTACAGACCAGATTGTTGCATGAAAGAACCTTCTCCACTTTTCGACTTGATCTCTCAGCTCTGTGGGGATGAGTCCTTTGCAAGCTGTCTCCTACACCAAGTCCCACATCTCAGCTGCTGGCCTACATTTCCTTCTGCAGCCTGCTCACACGCAACATGATTGCCACAAAAATCCTTCTCTTTCCCTCCACACCAGCATCCCCACTGGACCCTCCTGTTTCTGGTAGCAATGCCACCATTCACCAACAACTCGTGTACAAAGCCTCTGTGTGGGGCTGCCTCCTCGCCTCCTTCTTCTTGTCCCTGAGCCTGCTTCCTCATTCACTGCAGGGTTGCTGGCCACCTTCCGTTTCTGGTCAACCCAGATCCCACGGTCTAACTCAGAATCCCATCCCTCAGATGTACCCTGTGATGACAGCCTCCTACCTGGCTCATGATTTTCCTAATCCACTGGACACTCTTCCTCCAGATTACGTTCCCCAAATACTCTGTTCATCTGCTGCTTCTCTAACCTAATCAGAGCTCATCAGCTGCTCCCTACTGCCTACTCTTTTGGAACCTTGGCATTCAGGGGCCTTCATGGTCACGCCTTAAACATTTTGTCCAGTCTCACCTCCAGCAATCCCCAAGGAAGTGCTTTCCTTCAATCTAACATTGTCTCCTGAAAGTGCCTTATATCTTCCCCATTCTGGACTTGTGTCCTCTCTACCCCTTGCCTTGGGACTCTCTGCTCAACTCTGTTCAGTGAAATCCCACCCAGACTTCAAGGTCAGCCCGGATCACACCTCTTCCAAGAAACCTTCCCTTCCCTGACCACAGCTCTTTCCCCCTCATCTGAGTTCCCATAGCTGTGTCCTCTGCACCATTGACTTGACCTTAGCATACAGTATCTCGGATCATTAGTAATTTTGTCATGTGTCTTATCTCCCCAGCCAGCTTGTAAACTACTTTTGAACAGAGCTCATGGTTCATGTTTTCTTATATTCCCTACAGCAGTTAAGCTGCTTGCTTCCCAAATCCAGGCCTTGCACAGAGTAGGAACTCAGTGGATATTGGCTGATTTTAAAGGAAGATAAGACCAAAATAAATGAACATCAGGATAGGAATTAAACGATGCATATCTAGGGAACAGCATTTCCTTAGAGTATTTATTTTTTTAAAGATTTTATTTTATTTATTTGACAGAGAGAGAGAGAGACACAGCGAGAGAGGGAACACAAGCAGGGGGAGTGGGAGAGGGAGAAGCAGGCTCCCCATGGAGCAGGGAGCCCGATGTGGGGCTCGATCCCAGGACTCCAGGATCATGACCTGAGCCGAAGGCAGATGCTTAACAACTGAGCCACCCAGGCGCCCCATCCTTAGGGTATTTTTAAAGTGTTTTCCCTCAATAAAATTGGAATCTTTGAATAGCACCAGCATCCCATATTATATATGAAATACGCAAGCTTACCTTAGGACGTATTTCACTGTTATAATTTCTAGAAGAAAGAAAACTAGAGAGCCCATTCTATTCCAGTAATGAAAGTAGGTCATCTGTAAATCGATGTTAATTTTCCTTATTTAAATCACCTCATTTCAGCAAGAACATGGTAGATTTAGTAATAATGAAGGCCTCACAACATAGCTCTTTTGTAGTGTTCGTGTTTTAAATCAACACAAAGGTGTTATTCATTTTGTTCTGATTCAAGTAGGTTAAACTACATCATCTTTGGCTTTTAGGAACAGTCTCCAATGTGGTTCTTGACTCTAAAGCCCAGATTTGGTCCTCCCCCGACTTATTCCCTCCTCTTGACTGAATGTGTGTGCCCGCCCCCCCCCCCCAATTCATATGTAGAAGCCTAATTCCTAAGGTTATTGTTTAAGGAGGTGAGGCTTGTGGAGGGGATTAGGTCATGAGGGTGGAGCCTTCACCAATGGGATTAGTGTCCTTACAAGAAGAGGCCTGAGAGAGCATGCTTCCTCTCTCCACCCTCTACCACGTGAGGACACAAGCAGACAGCCGTCCGCAAACCAGAAAGCAGGCCATCATCAGGCACCAGATCTGCCAGCACCTTTCATAGCCCAATCTTGGATTTCCCAACCTCCAGAACTGTGAGAAATAAATATTTGTTTGTAAAGCCACCCAATCTATGGTATATTTGTAACAGCAGCCTGAACTCAGACACTCCCCCTGTCCCAAGCCTGTCCCCAAGCCTGGTTCATCCTGTGCCATCTATCTTCTGACAAACTTAGACCCAGAGCTATAGCTAATGATCTCTCGGGGTGAGGCCCAGCAACATGTTTGTCAAAAATGTTTCTGTGGTGATTCTGATGAGAAATCAACATTGGGAATCTCTGATCTTCAGGCAGGAGAAGGCTAAGTGGCCTCTAAGAGCCATGAAGTAGCTTACAAGGCTCTGCTGACCTCTGCCCACCAGTACAGCCTGATGTGGACCACTCCTCTCTTCTCTCTCTCTCTCTCTCTCTCTCACACACACACACACACACACACACACACAAGCGTCTATGTCTTCTCTCACATCCCCGGCCTGCTTCACCTGCCTAGGTCACCCCTCTCCACCTTGCCCATTCACCCAGTCCCTCTTCAGACACTTGACGAACACCACTTCCTCTGTAAAGCCTTCTGGAAAATTCTTCAGCAGACTAGAGCCTTTGCTCTTCTGTATCACTGCTTCCCTGTGCACTATTCTAGATGAAGCTCCTTCATTCATGCATGTGTTCAATGAACATCAGTGTAGCATCAATTATGTGCCAGGCCCTGCGTGGGGGCTGGACATACAGAGCTAACTGGGGCACCATCTCTGGGACCAAGGAGCTTGGAGTCTAACTGGAGAGACCAACCAGAAAACCCAAGATGAGATTTACAGCGTTTAATGTCCCTCCTTCAGAGAGAACATGAGAGAGCAGCTCTTAGTCAGATGTTGGGGTCAGAGTTTCCTTTTTGAAAAGCTGACTCTTCATTTGAGGTTTTGTATTGTACTGTATCGAATTTTTTCTTTGTTTTCCTCAAGGCAAACACAGTCGTACAGTGTAAAGAGTCAAACTGTTTTCAGTATTTGTTGTGGAAAGCCTTAGATCCTCTCTTTTCCCACCATTTCTCACTCATCTGAAGGCAGCCACATCTACCCCCTTTAGCTGAGTATTTTTGTTTTTACCCCCATGTCTTTAAACACCATGCTTGAATTGCTATCTTTTGATTTTTCAGCTTTGGGCATTTTTTATCGACGTTGCCCTAGGGAAGATAAGACTTTACAGTCCTGCTTCCCAGGTATGCTCCTTACACCTCCCAAATTCCCAAAGGAGTTTTATTGTAGTTTTGATTGGCTCATTAAACATTATGATTTGATAACATGGCTAACTCATAACTTTGTGTTTTTCCTGGAGTTGAATTATCCTTTTCTTTTTAAAAAGTTTACATAGCATGCTATGTTCTTATCACTAATTGAAGACCAAACTGACAACTGTCTAAACATACTTCCCAAGAAGTCCAAATGCATTCAGTACTTTTTCAAGTTTATTTTCCTAAGGAAGCTCTCTCCCAGAGCCTTCAGCCATGCTCCAAGCTGACCTGGTGGCCCTGTGTGTCCAGCACCCAGCTATCACCCAGCTATATACATCAGCACCCTCAGGGCTCCCTTCACCTCCCTCCTGCATTGAGTGCTGCTTTCTGTATCACATGTCTTCTTCTTTTTTGATGTGTGGTCCATTTTGGTAGAGCACATTCTTCAATACCTTCCTTCAAAAGGTTCCTAGAGACTTTGCACATCTGGAAATGTCTTTCTTCTAACATGACACTTGATTGATTATTTAGCAAGTGTTTTCATTTGGGTTTCCGCTAGAAGCAAATCCTGAGATAAGTTAGTGAGTGCGAATAATTTATTTGGGAGGTGATCCCAGGAGGTGCCATGAGGGGAATGGACAATTAAGACAAGGAAAGGAAGGATAGCTATACAAGTGTTAATGATCAGGTCACCATTGTGGGCAACTGGGCCTCTGTCCAGCTGGGACCCCAGGAGACTACGAAGAATGCACCTAGAGATGTCCCACCTCAGAGATAAGAAAGCCCATCACATTGGGGCGCCTGGGTGGCTCAGTCGTTAAGTGTCTGCCTTTGGCTCGGGTCATGATCCCAGGCTCCTGGGATCGAGCCCTGCGTCGGGCTCCGTGCTCAGCAGGAAGCCTGCTTCTGCCTCTCCCGCTCCCCTGCTTGTGTTCCCTCTCTGTGTCTCTCTCTGTCAAATAAATACAATCTTAAAAAAAAAAATTAAAAAAAAAAAAAAGCCCATCACCAGTTGAGAGTTGTTACCGGGGTAGAGTAAGTACTGGCCAAGGTCATGGAGACAGTCAACAAGGGATTTTAGGAATGCCAACATTGCTACCCACCCCAGACTCCTCTTCCCTGGTTTGTCTCAGTGTGTGAATGTAACGCATGAAAACTACTTCTTGACCATCACGTCTCCAGAAGCCCCCTGGGAATCTGCAAAGATGCCACCCCCTCCAGGATGACCCACTCAGAAATTGGCCTCTGCCAACATAGCAACGTGGCCTCTATTGTGCCCGCCCTCCAGACCTGCAGATGTATGTGTCTCTGACTAGCCAGTGTTCTCCAGATGCGGTCCCTGGAGAACAGCAGCAGCACCTGGGGAATGTCAGGAAAGCAAATGATCAGACCCACTCTCCATCTACTGAATCCAAAGCTCTGGAGGTGGAGCAGCAATCTGTGTTTCCACCAGGCCCCCAGGGTATTCCGGTGCCCACTTCAGTGTGAGCACCACTAGTCTGGAGTGTCCGTCCCTGGAAGGCACAGAGCGCACATTATATTCCCTTACATCCTTCCACGCACCTAGCACTCTAGGTGTTCATATGTTTGTACAATTAAATTTTATGAGTGACTTGACGAGATTAAGAATTAATCAGATAGAACTCTGAGAGAGTAAGCCACAAATCCCATAGACCTGCAAGCAAAGTAGGGAGGTGGGATGCATCTGCGGGGACGAGGATCTAGAGAGGCATGGGAGGGGCACTGAGGAGAGGATGACAATGCTAAGAACAAACTTGGCCTGTTAACAAGCTTGCTTACGATGCCCCAGAACACCTGTATGATTTTGGTTCGATCTCGTTAATAAAGTATGACGCAGATGGTGAGAAGAGCAAAAAAGAATTATTCCATATGTATTTTCTGTTCTCCCCCTGCTATTTTAGGAAGAAAGAACATGCACACATTTGTGCTATAACAAACACCTAAAGATGAGGCAGCCATGCACACAGCTGGGCTCCCCAGCACAGCTGTCTGTGGGGTTCCTCCCACCCCCCTCCAGTTGGAGGCTGACCACGGCAGCCTACAGACCCAGCCTTCCACACAGTCCACAAGCAGAGGTTGACCAGCACTCTGATCCATCACCATGAATCCTTAACGTCTTTCAGCCGCCTGTGGGGACATATATTACTGATGGCCCTGGCCAGGCGGCAGACCGAGCCAGACAGGAAGGCGTGAGAATAGGGCAAAGTTCCTATAAAGGGATGCAGACTTGCAAAGGGTATACCGAAAATATCGGAACTGACTAATCTGCTGTAGCATTTATAGCTGGGCTCCTTCCCAGTGCATCTCAGCTCCCGCCAGCCAGACACCCCATCTGAAGCCGGGGACACACAGCCCATGCTTCACTGCGATACTGCAAAGAGAGAGGAATAATAGTGATAATTATGAGAGCTACAATTCAGTGAGCACATACGAAACACCAGGCACAGTGCTGGGCATTTTATGTACCCTGCCTCATTTCGCCTTTATGAAGTCACAAGTTTGTTTTTAGTTGGAGACCCTTGTCAAAGTCACAGGAACAGAAAGTGGAAAAATCCCCCAGATTTAATGATGAAAGCTCAGCAGGTATTCCCCAAGCATTAGCGATGTGGGGAAGAACATCTGGTATAGTTAACAACCTCGGGCTCTGGGGCCTGGCTTCAAATTCTGGCTCTGCCTCCCAGCCCCTCTGCACCTTGGTTTTCTAATCAGTAAAGCTGGATATTTCATATGGAAACTGTGAAGGTTAAGTGAGTAATATAAGGCACATAGGAAGCCCTCAATGAAGAGCAACTATTGTTATGTGCACCTGAAATCTTGCATTCACATATAACCTTTTAATCTTGAGACAACTCTATGAAGTAGGTAGTTTATCATCCCCATTTTGCTGATAAAGAAACTTGAGGGTTCTAGAGGGGCGGGGGTGGGGGGATGGGTTAGCCTGGTGATGGGTATTAAAGAGGGCACGTATTGAATGGAGCACTGGGTGTTATATGCAAACAATGAATCATGGATCGCTACATCAAAAACTAATGATATAATGTATGGTGATTAACAAAACATAATAAAATAAAAAATAATAAATAAAATATGGGGAATGTAAAAATTCAAAAAAAAAAGAAACAGGTTTAACTAGAGAGCAAGGTCAAATACCTTGTTCAAGACCATAGAGATGGAAGGAGTCAAGGAGAGGCGGGGAACTCAGGCCTTCAGACCTGCAAGCCCATGTTCCTAATTAACCTCTTCTCACCTCAACTCACTATGTCCCATATAAAGAACCTTATGCACAATCAAATACCCAAAAAAACCCACCCCAAAACCCTGCTTTCAGAATGTATAAGACCATGTTAATTCAGGTCCTCTGAGAAGCAGATACCACAATGGGATTAGCTGTGTAGAAGGTTTTGGGGGGGAAATGCCTAGAGAGGAAATAGGAATGGAGCCAGAGGAGGCTGAGAGAGCCGTCAGGTCGCTCTGCGGGTCTGGGGTGTGGAGGAACAGGGTGGGGAGAGTCTGAGATGGCAGGCCCGTTCTAGGAAAGGTTTGCCAAGGCCTGCGACGGGGAGCCCAAGCCTCTAGCCAGAGGACTTGGTGTCTCCCAGAAACTCAAACCAAGCTCAGCCACAAGCCAAAAGCGCTCTGTGGGTAGCACAATGCATACAGGGTAATGGTCTCCTGCCAGGACCATCACCAATGAAGCTCCTCACAGCGGGTGATCTGAGAGGTGCATTTTCATGGCCGGCATAATTATCAACTAAAAGCAAGACTATCTGGTGAAAAATTCTGTGGGAAGGCCCTGAGCTCTGACTGAGCAAAGTACTGATGCCACACTTTATAAATTAAGGAGTCAGTTCCCTCAGAAGAGAAAAGCTCTACCCAACAAATGCCTCTTCCTCCAGGGAGACTTCCCAGGAAACACAGGCCAAGGCAGGTGCCTCTGAGTCTCCCCCTCCCCCAGCGGCCATCAGCTCTGCCCTGCAGTTCATTTCTTCCTGTGTCAGCCTCCCCTCCTTCTCTGACTTCAAAAACCCGCATATTTCCCCTTCTCTGAACTTCTTTTGTCCTTTATGATGATGCCAGATTTGTTTTAGCTTTTAAGAAAAATGTCCTGGTTCTCAAGGTAGCCTCACTCTCGAGAGGGGGTTGTCAGATTCTTCGGAGGGATTCACCGAGGAGGTTAAATATCAAGTGTTTGGTGAAGTCGCTGAAGATTTTAGTTTCCACTGTGTGAGCATATCATTTCTATCCATTCCCTCTCTGGGCCTCACCTTCCTCATGCCCTCAGGCACTGCAGCAGCTCTGAGGCTAGTCAGGGAGGGAAGGATGAAAGTCAAATGGATGCTTCTAGGTGGGAGATTGGTTCCATTTGTTTTAGCCTATGCTGGTTATGGAAAACTGTCAAACAAGCATAAATTGATTTCCAATGCCACAGTCTCTAATAACTCAAGCTCATTACCTGAAGTTTCACTTAGTACTGTAAATTGTTATTTTGCGTGGACTTGAACCTGGATCAGGCCTGCAAAGCGGTATAAACAGCATTCCATTACCTACCATTTGTCACGCAGGTCATTTAAACTTCTCTTCTTGATCCAGTTCTTGTGTGTTTTTTGAATACAAGTTTCATGATTTTATAGAACAAGCCTCTGTTGTCAATCACTTGATGGATATTGGACAGAAGACCGGGTTTCTGCTTGCTAACTTGTGACCACTGTAAGAGGTCTCCTCATTTAGACTGTGCTCACTTCAGGGAAGAGACTGTTACATTTGTGTGGCTTCCAACTCTTAGCATCGTCATTGACACATGTTAAGTGTGTGAATAAGCTTTTGTTGGAATGAAAACAATATACCTCTTCCAGGCACTGAAGCCTGCAGCTTGCAGTGAGTCACAAACTTTGTCTTCATGGTGGTCAACTGTCTCGATGGAAAGGAGAGACCAATCGTCTAATCATTTCAGGTGGGGGCAGTTTGTACAACCAGAGAAGTACCCATGGGTGCTAACGGCATGAAGGATGATGGCGTTGCAGAAGGGCTTCCTGGAATGGGCCGCCCTCCAGCTAAACACAAAGGACATGTGGAAGAAGTGATTGTCCTCTGTCTCGTTAGCCTTCCCTAGGCTTTTTAACACCATTTTGTGCTACACAAATAACGCTCCTCCCTTTTTTTTTTTTTAAAGATTTTATTTATTTATTTGAGAGAGAGAGAATGAGAGAGAGCACATGAGAGGGGGGAGGGTCAGAGGGAGAAGCAGACTCCCCGCTGAGCAGGGAGCCCGATGCGGGACTCGATCCAGGGACTCCAGGATCATGACCTGAGCCGAAGGCAGTCGCTTAACCAACCGAGCCACCCAGGCGCCCCGCTCCTCCCTTTTTATCCGCTCTTCCTCACTAATCCACTTAATAAGCCTAGACAGCAATGATCCGAAATGCTCTAGCTCTTGGGGAAAAGTGTGTAGGGAGTAATTCATAACAACATTATAGTCACAGAATCTTGCGACAACCCAAATGTCCTCTTAACACGTAGCTGTTAAAAAATAATGATAGATTCATTAATTGATCCATTTAGTCATTCTTCCAGCTCACACTGAGTCCCCACCATATGTCAAGCCTGGTTCTAAGCACTTGAGATACAGCACTGAATGAAACAGAAGTTCCTGCCAGCAGCTTGCTTATGCTATGTGCCTTTTTCTCATTGTTAGGTGTTTCTTTCTACATCCTAAGTACATTCTGATTCTTGAATCTCTTTCAAGTCAAGACCAATTGTAACAAAACAAGTGAAGAGTCAACTTGATTTCCATTTTACAATCGAAAGTTCTACTTCATCCACATTTTCATTTATGTAGACAGGTAATTTCAATAATAAAACACCAAATCTGCTATTCTTCAGTATCTTTTCAGGGTCAATAACCCTTCAATTACTATGTAAGCTGAAGAATTGATAAAGACTGTTAAAAAACATTTTTCCCTCATGTTTTTGTATAGAATGAATATTCAAATTGTAGGCTCGATTTTGGGTTAATTTCTAGTTGAGTTCACAGCAGAAAATCTAAGTATTAATTTTAAGATGTTTTTGTTATTTTAACCTGCAATTTAGCAAGGGTTTTCTAGAAGTTTAGAAAGATACATGAAGGAAAGAACTGAACGAGATATCCTTGGAGGCCACAACTTTCAGGCTTTTCTTTGTTTTCCCCAATGAAAGTGTAGCCTTCTTACCAGAGGTAAAAGCACTGCAGTGGGGCCGGCATTAAGTTCAAAGATGTACAGAAAGAGACAGGGGTTCAAACATGTTGGTCAGAAGTATCTGTTAAAGTGACTCCTGATTTAAACTTTTGCCACCACTTCCTGAATAAGCATTTACTTTGTTTATGCGATATCTAATTATTATTATGGCTAATATCTGAACCAGTGTTTCTCAACCTCAGCACTATTGATACCTGGGGCCAGATAATTCCTGGTTGTGGGGCTGTCCCGTCCACTGTAGGATGTTTCGAAACCCTGGCCTCTACCCACTGGATGCCAGTAGAACCCGCATCACTCTCTCAGCCCATCCTTCCATTGTGACAACCAAAAATGTCTCCAGATGCTGCCAAATGTACCCTGGGGGAGGACAAAATCGCTCCTGGCTGAGAACCATTGTTCTGAACAAAGACTATGACTCTTGTCTACTTGTTCTTTGCCACTGCATAGCCTGCTGGTACTTGGAAAACAAGACTGCCGTGTAAGGTTGGACAGGTCATTCACTGCACAAGAGCACCCAGTCCAAGGTGTTGGAAAGACCTGAAATTCAGTTCTTGCTCTGCTTGCCAAGCCAAAAGCCCTGGAATGAGGCTCTGTTCTGAAGAAAGGCCACTTTGGAACTCCATGGAGGTGCCTTGTAGGCTAGCTTCTATTAGCAAAATTAAAAAATGAGAAGCAGACAATATCATAAAAAATGATAACGTCAGATTCTAAGTTCATCTAGTCCAACTCCTTCAGTCCTACTGGAGACTGAGGTCCATGGAATATTCTGGAAGGATAACTGAGAAAATCCATTAGCCTCTAATTTAGACAGAAAACTTGAGATGAGAAGGCTGAAGTTAATGCTCTTCGGGGAGCTTGACCATCAAGTGGAAATATCTAGCACATATTTGGAGAAGGGCCCTTCCATGGGTGGAGGAAGGAAGCACAATCCAAATTGCAGGCCGGGATAAGACAAAAATGTGGGACCCTTCCTATGAAAGATATGGACTGGGCATGAGGAATGGCATGCACTTGACCAGGCAGGAGATGTCCGTGGAGAAGAAGGTGTTGACCTTGGCTGCTAGACTCAGTTCAAAACCACGGCCAGTGTCTCATTCATCTCTGTGGCCTTTGGGCTGATGCCTGGCCCATATCGTTACAAAGCCCAATCCTGGGCAAAAATGTTGTTGACAGTGGAGACCTCTGGGACAGAAACAGGAAGCCTTCCTAGTGGAAGGGGCAAGCTGTCCAGGGGGACAGAGAGTATTCTGAGAAGCTACAGTTTCAGTCTTCCTGACCCTCAGAGAGGTCTCTTCTCTCTACAAGAAAGCATGGCTAAGCATGACACTCTTCCTCCTCCAGATGATCCACACACCCAAGGTAGTAAGGCAAGTTGTATTTTGCTACAGTCTGCCCTGGTGACCCAACTGCCCCTCTCTGCCCGTCACACTCACCAGCTGGAACGGATCCCTTCCCAAGACAAGCAGGCCTCTGGGTCTCTGAGCCCACGGACATCCTGGAACCTCAGCACATGGGTATCTGTCCCAAGGACATGCTGTTCTTCTTGCCTTTGCAGGTCAGCTTTCCCTTATTCAAGGGCTCAGCCCCTCTCACATCCCCCAGCAAGAATCTTGACCAAACCCACAATAGGTTTAACAGAAGCTGTAGCAAAGCTCAGAAACACAAGCTCAGAGTCTGCCACTAACACAGTGCTCCTCCCTGGGCTTCCGGCTGCAACCCCATGGCAGTTTGCCTCCTACCCTCCTGCCTAGGGACCTCACAGTTTCCCTGATTGCTGTCTTTCCTGTTCCTCATGGGCGATATTCAAATATTCAGGAAGCAACTAAAATGTACCAGCTAATCAGAGCAGGTGCCTGGAGGCCCCCTTCTGAGTCAGGTGTTAATTTGCTAGTGGTTGAATTCTGTGGAGGTTCTGGGTCCTGGAGACTGTCCCCACACGTACAGGGTATATGTCAGTGTTAAAACTCCAGTGGATATCAGTCCCAAGTCTCTCCCTCTTTCTGGGGAGTGCAATTTAACTCTGCCTGTCTCCTGCAAATTCACAGAGGCATCTGTAGCTTTCCAAAGGACCATTGGGGCACTTCGAGCTCTAGACATCCACCCAAAGAGGGAGGTGATGGGATCTCTATAGATAACCTACAGCATGATTCCCTTGCAGTTTTCATTTCCACGGAGCACCAGCTGGGGCACATTTTCAGGAAGAGCCACATACTATAACCCGAGTTGCTGACTCCCCTGTTCTGCTACCAAACTTCACAGATGTTTCTGTGGGGTCTGACTCTATAACAATCCATAAGGCACTAACTACAGCTATAATTAAAGTGTAGAAGTCAATCTGGCAGTAGCATGCAGCTGGGGAGGGATTCATCTCCTGTGCTGTCCCCAGTGGGCCATAGCCCTCTTCTGGCTGCCGTGGCATGTGGCAGAGGGCATTATGTCAGCAGCATGAAGCCCAGAGTGCCCCTCTGGCTGTTAACCTCCACAGCAGGGGTTTGGGAATTACTCGTAGGCACTGCAGTGACAATGACAGGGAAAAGCTGAGGCTGGAACTCTGGGAACTCTGTAGTGTGGGTGTAAGATTTGGGGCCAGGAAGGGACCAGCCAGGAGTAGGGGTGTGATTGAGCAGAGCAGGCGGGAGATCTGGGACCAGGAGAATGAAGGAAGAAAGTGATCCAGACCAGAGGGGAGGCAGAACCCTCAGCATTTCAGACTAAGGTTTTCATTGGTAGAGACTGCCAACCAGATGCATTAATTTAATTAAATCTGCTTGGCGTTTAAAACTTACTGCATATCTACTTAACGTGTGTGTGTGCGTGTTTGTGTGTGTGTAGATTATTCTACAATGTGAATTTCATCTTCAATGACTTCTGTTATCCTCGTAAAATTCTGAAATTAAAAGGAATAATCTTGGATATTGTTAAGGTGAAGTGATACACTGGAATCTGCATTCGGCAGAAGTCTCTGCATCCTGGACTGGAAATAACCAGAGACCATGTGCCCTACACAGGTTTCTCTTTTAGGGGAATTCAAGGGTGTGTCCATGTAGAACCTGTGATGTGACCTTATTTGGGAAAAAAAGTCTTCTCCAAGTAATTAAGGATCTCAAGATGAGACCATCTTGGATAAGGGTGAATCCTAAATCCAATGACAAGTATCCCAATAAGAGAAGAGAAAAGGAGAAAACACACAGAGGAGAAGATGAGGTGAAGACAGAAGCAGAGACTAGAGCGATAAGTCTGCAAGCCAAGGAGGGCCACAGATTGCGGGCAGCCACCAGAAGCCAGGAGAAGGTGCAGAATGAATTCTCCCCCAGAACCAACCCTGCCAACACCTTGATTGCAGACTTCTGGTCTCCAGACTGTGAAAGAAAAAATTTCTGTTGTTTTAAGCCACCCAGCTTTTGGAACTTTGTTTTAGCAACCACGGGAAACTACTATACGTTGTAACTGGTGATGGGGTTGGGGAATATGGCATCCAATCCTAGTTTGGGGGTCAGGATAACCTGGATTTGGATTTGAGTCATGCCTCTGCCATTTTCTACTTGTACAACTTTCGACAAATGATTTCTTAATGTTCCCTTCTGTGCAACTGGGATAGTAAATACTATTTATTTCATAATGTTGTAAGAATGCAATGAGATGCAGTGACAGAGCACCTGGCAGAGAGTAAGTACTGGATAAATTTTAGGTTATTATCATGACCTATTATTAGAAGTTAGTTGAACACCGAAGCTAATGACTGGTTAAGGGGAAGATGGGAAAAGAGATGAGTAACTTTGAAGTAGGCATTCCAGAAAGAGACAATGGCTCCTCTTCTGAAAAGAAGTATGGATAGAGAATATTTGGAAGAAATAGATTCTAAAGAGAGTCCATTGGCTGTATTTGAAAAGAGGAGAAGAGAGGATTAGGCTGGGAAAGACATGAGGGGAGGACTGGTTTTAAAATAAAATAAGTATTGCTATTTTGGAAGCTGAATGGGGTGTGTTGCTCTGTGTTTGGGAGGAGGATGGCAAGGGAGAGATGATTATTCCAGAGAGAGGGGGAGAGGCTGTAATTATAAAGGGGATGTACATGCCCCACATGCTGGGCGATTTAATGAACATGCCTTAGGGAAGATATGGAAAGGAGAAGCCCAGGAAAGGAAAAATTTCCTAATCAGGATGCCTTCAGGTAACAGAATGGGCACCTGCCCTTCTCCTGGGCTGGAAGACATGACAGGTCACAGATTTCTAGGCAATAGAGCAGAATGAGGGAAAGATCACTGCCTGGGAGTTATGTTGGGCAGTTTAAAACACCCCAGAAGAGTACAGAACATGTCCATGGGGTCTCATCAAGACTGAGCTAGTCTGGGGGGTGTGGTTTTGACAGCAGAGAGGATGGAATATGTTCTAGGAGAAAGAATACATTGAGCAAAGATAATGGGTGCATCATAAATGAAGGTGGTACAGGAGGAGGGGACAGGCATGCAGGGTGTGCACAGGGGAGCAATAGGAAAGAAAAGGGAGAGGAACTGGGGCACCTCTCACTCCTGAGCAAGAGGGCGCTATGAGCAGCGCTCGGGAAGTCTAATTAGGAAGCTCTGTGTAGAATGAGTGGAAGGGGGAGGAGCTATGAGGATAGTTTTTTTTTTTAATTAAAAAGTTTAAATTAATGCCAATATTTAATAATCAATATATTTTACTTAAAAGCCAGACTACTGGCATCTCTTGACAAATCAGGAGGTCTGGGATTTCTGGGTCCATATTCTGGCATGATCCCAGAAAGTTTGAGGCAAGGAGTTTGCTAATGTTTTAGAAGCTCATACTCTCTTTGCCATAGCCCCACCTTACCCACCACTTCACTCATTTCCATGACCTGCTTGGGCCCTGCAAGTCAGAAATAACTAATGTAGATGGTACCAAGCAAAGGGTGATGTAATATATTCCTGCCCTCTCTCTCTGCAAGAGCTAGTGCTAAACTGTATCACTGATTGAGGCAGTTGATTGATAATGTCATTTAAATCTTCTTTAATCTGAACTTTTTTTTTTTTTTTTAGTTTTGTCTACTAGTTCTATGAATTACTGAGACAGGAGTGCTAAAATCTCCATCTACAACGATGCATCATCTATTTCTTCATTCAGTTCTATGAGTTTTTGCTTAATGCATTTTTGAAATTTTGTTCCTAAGTGTATACATATTTAAGATCAAAATATCTTCCAGAAAAATCAACCCTTTCATCATTAGTCTAATATGAACACTACAGCTTTCTTACAATTATTGTTTATCCCTTACTTTTAACCTTTATATCTATATTTAAAGACAATTTCTCTATATTTGTATTTAAAGAGAATTTCCTATAGAGAGCATATAATTGAATCTTACTTTTTTCATCTCTACTTTTTAATTGGAATATTTATAACATTTACATTTAATGTATGTATAGATATGGTTGGGTTTAAATCTATATCTTGTTTTGTCTTCTATTTGTCCAATATGGTCTTTGGTCATTGTTTCTGGTTTTCCTAACTACTCTTCTATTAACTGAGTATTTTTAGCATTCATTTTTTTATCTCCTCTAATGGCTTATCAGCTCTCTTTTTTAAGTGGTTCTCAAGGATTTAAAATATGTATCTTTAATTAGTCACGGGCTACCCAGTAACTAATTAAACTAATTAGGTTATAACCTAAGAGCTATGTATTTCTATCCCTCTAACCGCTCTTCGTTATATGTGCTATTATTATATAATATTTTTCTCCTACATATGTTAAAAGCCCATAATAAACGATAGTTTTGCTTTAAACAAAAGTAACTCAAAACAAGTCACAGATTTAAATGTAAAAATTAAACCCAAAACTTTCAGGAGAAAATGAGAGAAAAATTTTAGAGAAGGCAAAGATTTCTTAGAATACAACATGTACCTATCATTAAGGGCAAAAAATAATAAATTCACTTTATTAAAGTTAAAAACACTTATTCTTTGGTAGTCACTGTTAAGAAAATGAAAAAGCAAACAACAGACTGGGAGAGATAAATTGCAACATGATGATATGAAAAAGGACACGTAACCAAAATATACAAAGAACCCCTACAACCCAAGACAAATAACACAATTAAAATTGGGCAAAATATTGAAAACACAAACACATTTCACACATACAAATACATGCACACATACACACACACACACAAGAATGACCAATACAAGAAAATGCTCAGTGTCACTAGCCATGATACTATACCACAACCATATACAAATATACACCCACTAGAATGGCTAAAATTTTAAAAAGACTGACAATACTAAATGTTGCTGAGGATGTGAATTAGTCCATGGAAACGGAGAGCAAGAAACTAAATCTTTGAGTGTATTTTTGTCTTTTATCCAAATTTTTCTTCTCATAATTAGCAACTGCTTTTATCCCTGTCCGACTCTTTGAGTATGAAGCTGCTCTTGTTTGTCTACCATCTGATGTGCTTGACATCTAATTAACTAAACATTTACAAAAAATTTTCAGAGGCCAGCTGACAGCTCTGCCTAGGAAGAGCCAAAGGCTGGGCTTGCTTGAATGAGATAAAGAAAAGCTGCTTAACCATGGCACAGGAGGATAATAAACACTAGATAAATTCCTTCCAGGGAAGTGATACGCCCATTTCTTTTTCAGTTTCTCTGGCCTTTGTGATATTGTCTCCATCCCTCTTCTCCCATCCCTACCCCTATAGTGATTTCAAAGCCAATGAATGAGAATTCACTGCGTAAATATTGGCCACCCCCAGAAGAAAATTGGAAATTGTAGAAATGAGTCTCTGTCAAGATGGTACCTTGGTTTCTCTCTCATTCCTGGGGAATTATGCCAGATTTATTTTCTTTAATGGGCACATTAAAAAGTGACCCAACATTAAATAACAATGATTTGCAAATAGCCACCTAGCATAGCCAGCAGACAGCGGCAGCCCTTGGGTCCATAGAGTATAGTGTGCCAAGAACAGGTGGGAGAAGGAAATGTTTTCCATCTGGATTTCTAAGTAGTAGTTTAGGAACTTAGATTTTGCTTAGCTTCATAAAAAATGGATGAATTGCAGGGCCATGCAATCATTCCAAATGTTATTATACCGTATGTCCTGGAGCGTAAGTGGCTTCTGCTGTGCCTCTTACTCATGTCATTGTGTGGGTGGCCGGGTTCTGGCCAACAATGACCATGCACAGTTTGGGGCTGAGCAACTCTCATAACCATCTCACTGGGTTCTGAGAGCTCTCCAGAGCTGACAGCACAGGGCTAATTAGAAAGGCAACTCAAGTTATTTACCAGATAACGAGGGGAAATGCCTGTGCTTTAACTCTTACCTACTATCGTTCCCTGTGGAGTTTTTGAAGGGAAGTAATCACCTCCTCATTATGGCAAAGTTTGGCTTGGTGTGTGTTTTGTTGTTGCTGCCACAGTTTTTCCTCCTCTGAGCTCTCCATGAGCCCAGGAGTTATTGTTCCCGAATGGCTGGAGCTCCTTCGAGGTATTCCATTAAGATCGCCATTAAGATTTCCAAGAGTCAAATGAACACAGACTTGCAGCAGTTAGCTGCTCTAACATTTTCCCCTAATGTGTGAATTTCCTCATCAACACGCCCTCTACGTGTCTGGTCTCTGCTTTGTACATCTTCAGATAGGGAGCTCACTACCTCACCTGAAAGCCCATTTCTCCATGAAGAAAGTTCTTAAAACAGAACTGAAGTCGCTCTCCTCCTTTATTGGTTCTAATTCTTCCTTCTGCCATTCAAGAAACAAGTCTACTCCGATTTTCAAATGATGACATCTGTGTCGGACTCTGCTCCCACCCCTTCAACTGCTCCCCAAGTCTGGTCAACTGCCAAGCGTCCTTCCCTCCAGCCAATGATACTGCAATGGAATTCTGCTTCTGTTTCTGGTTCTTTTCCCTTTTTTTGCTTTTTGGTTTTTCCTTCATTCTCCCTTCCTTCCTCTCCTCCCTTTTCCTTCCTAACTTCCTTCGTTTCTTTTTATTAAAAAACATACGCAATTGAAACACTGTTCAGAAACGCAATCACATGTCTCCCTGTGAAAGTACTAGGCCCAAATCTGTTCCAAACAAGGACAGCTCTCTCACGCCATAAAAACAGAATTTTAGATCCTGTTTACCCAAGGAATCATGGTGAAAAGTTTGCTCTGACATCTTATTTTTTCCAGAATGTCAATATCTATCAGACTCAGACCTCAACTTTTCATTACACTAACACATCATCTGAGCACAGATGGGCCTGAGAGTCAAGACACTTACTTGGCTCAATTCAGATGATAAACTTTTTGGTCTACTGTAGCAATTGATAGAAGAAAAAGTATTTCATGAACATGAGGCCCTCTGATAAGTGTCCTAAGCCTCCACATGATCATGCAATGTGAAGACATGGCCTCTGAGTGCATGCACACCAAGCTCAGTGACTCTTGCCCACTAAATAGGGGTGCTTCTCTTTTCATAAGCATCAACTGAGATTCTAGAAGCTCCCCACCTGCTTGCAGAGGGATATGTCATTCACGAAATGAGGCAATTGTGACAACCGTTATGAAACACAAACATTATCATTGTAACTGTAAAAATAAATTACAAACGGTGTTTGTGTGTCGTTATTACTTATGATATTGACGGTGTGTTATCCGATTTTCCTCGTTTCTATGGGAAACAAACTGCAAAGACCACGTTTTTCTCAGATTACATCAAAGTAAGAGCAGTATTTATCTATTCATATGCACATATTTGGAGACATTGGACAGCCAGATCCCTACATTTTCCAAAATGACATAATGGGTATCAGTAACACAGTGAAATTGTGGCTCTGAGCCATCAGCCAGAAATGGCAGTTGCTGCCCAGCTGCATGGCAGTTGCTGCCCAGCATGCTGCTTTGCATTCTGCCTGCATCGCTGGAGACAGAAAAACAGTGTGCTAATGATGGAGAAAGTTGAATAACACAAAGTCCCACTCCACAGGTTCCAAGCATCAGCTAGACGGTGGAGTGCCACCGCTAGCTCCAGGGCTGGAGGAGAGCAAGCCAAGGGACCGGGAGCAAATCAAACTCGTAAAAGAAACTCGAGGCTCAGACAGACTCCCACTCCAGAGAACGGAGACCAGGGGCACTCCTGGTCTTGCAGGACTCGGACTCACTGTCTTGGCACTTGCTGAAAGCAGTGTCCATTTTGTTTAGCCGCATGAAATGCAGAATGAAACTCAACATGGCTACAGAGGAAAGGGGAATTCACTGGTTCAAGGAACTGAGAGCCAGGGGCAGGACTGGTCTCCTGCACAGCTGGGGTTGGGGGGTGGGGAGGGGGCACAGGAGACGTCATCCATTTCACTCCATCTTTTGGCTCTGATTTCCTCTGTGTGGGCTCCACCTACAAGCAGATGCCCCTCTTCTGCTGGTAAGATGGCTGCAGCCATTCGAGGTTCCCACATCATCTGCTCAGCGACCCCCACGCAATAGACCGCTTCCTTTCCTGGTTCCCACAAAAGTCCTGGAATTGCGGCTCAGCAGCTCTGATTGGTCCACTTCACAACCAATCACTTAGGTCAGAGGGATGTGATCTTCTGGTTGGCCAGACTAGGTCACATGCTTTGTCTCCGACTCTGAGGTGGGGGCCAGTCCTGCTTTTACCACTTGGACAGAGGGAAGAACGGGTAGTTCCCCCCAAAGTTAAATGCTATCAGGAGGAAAATGTGCAGGACAGAAAACAAAAGTAGATAACCACATCGAAGTAACAAAACTGATTGAAGGGGCTGGGGCAGAGTTTATGGACCGCAAGGCACTGCTATATATATACTAAATGGTGCCTTCTTTTGTCATCACCCCAAATGAACCCACACGTTCTGGGGATTCTGTACCCGGTTAATGTTCTGCTCCTTCCAGCCATCGTTTTGGTCATGGCCATTGTCGAAGTCCTGTAGCTCCCAGCCTGGTCTTGTCTGAGGATAAAAGCATGAGATTGTCCAAGACAGAAATGAATTTGTTCTCATTGGTACACGTTTTGAGGACTGATCATGTTTAAAATACATAGTGATTGGGCGCCTGGGTGGCTCAGATGGTTAAGCGTCTGCCTTCCGCTCAGGTCATGATCCCAGGGTCCTGGGATCCAGCCCCGCATCAGGCTCCAGCCCCGCAACGGGCTCCCTGCTCCTTGGGAGCCTGCTTCTCCCTCTGCCTCTCTCTCTCTCTCATGAATAAATAAATAAAATAAAATCTTTAAAAAATATATATATATATATATATATATATATATAGTGATTGCCTTTATTCCTGGCAGCTTGTTAAGTTTCCATGTTTTCTTTACTGACTCTTAATAGTGAAACCACTGTTATGGCTTATTTATGAAGTTAAGTTTCCAGTGTGAACTTGTAAAGTTATAGATGCTTTTCTGTTACTTTCTGTTTTATTAGAAGTGCCAAGGATGATCATTTTCTAAGTTTGTTTCTAAGTTTCTAAGTTTGTTGATGCCTCTCAACTGGGAGAGATTGTTCTGAAAGTCACAGACAGCAGGCAGGAGGCTTCTGGCTGGTGAATTCATTTAAGAGGCCAAGAGGCAATGTCTTCTCTCTAGAATCTGTTAGTCACTCCTACTGACTCATAGTAATTCCCTCTCTGGGCAGAAGTTCCCATGAGGCAGGTCCCCACCATATGGCTCTTTCAACTGATGGAAGAATTCAGTGATGTTTATACAGCAAAGAGGTCTTGTGACTCCGGGGCAGCAGATCAGAGTCAAGTAAAAGAGACCAATCTTGGCTAGTATGCATAGCCCTGGCTGGCAGGGCCAAAGGTGTCACTTTAACCTCCATACTCTTCTTCCTGACGACCCACTCCACTCCTAATCTAGCCATTCATTCCACAAATGCC
This sequence comes from Leptonychotes weddellii, assembly GCF_054177405.1. Lineage (NCBI taxonomy): Eukaryota > Metazoa > Chordata > Mammalia > Carnivora > Phocidae > Leptonychotes > Leptonychotes weddellii. The sequence goes on from NC_138374.1 coordinate 9,749,301, forward strand.
TGACTACAGGTATCAGGGCATGAGTGAGTAAGAGAGAGAACATGCAATTGTCTCTGATCATGTTCCTATGCTTTCACTCATTGTCTCACAATGAGCCTGAAAGAAATCAAAATGTCACCCCAAAATGTGACATGTGGTGTAAAAACTATTTGGGGCTGAAGACTATTAAGAAACAAAGTTTAACCGAGTAAATGTGAAGCTCTAATTTGTTTTATTAATCAATCCATGAATCAGACAGCATCTTGTCTAGCAAATAGCGGGGAGCTCTGAGGAGTTGTACAAAATGGAAGGTTTTTATAAGAAGAAGGGTGGGGCAAGGAGTTAATAGTTAAAGACTAGAAAGGATTTATCAGGCAAGGTCACCTTCCCTTAGGGATAAGGTCTTATTAAATGCATTACCTCACCTTCCTTTGGGAAATGGACAGAGTCCATGTGACAGATTACCTACTTGGTACTGACCAGAAAATTCCTGACTGATTGGCTTAAAATTCTGCTGGAGAGGTTAAAACTGCAATTAAGTCTTGGTTTGCTGTCCTGGGGGTGAGTGACAACACCTTGGGCCTGTGGCTTTCTTTTTGGCAAGGCAATTAAGATAAAGCAGTTACCAAAGAAAAGCTCTCTGCCCTTCCCTATTTGCCTAAAAGCAGGACATAAATTTACAAAGTGTCCCTCCCCCTTACTCTGTCAGGAAGGGAAACAACTTTAGACCTTTATCAATGTGGAGATAACACCAGACAGAAGAATCTACATTAAAAGCTTTACTAGGGGAATCTGGGTGGCTCAATCAGTTAAGTGTCTGACTCTTGATTTCCGCTCAGTTCATGATCTTGGGGTTGTGGGATCAAGCCCTCTGCTGAGCATGGAGCCTGCTTAGGGTTCTCTCTCTCAAAAAGAAAAAAAAAAAAACCTTTACCAGATAGGCTTTATCTAACCTTAGTTTTCAACATATTGCACTTCCCACAGTTTGTTGCCCTTGGAAGCCTAAAATTGCTTTCCTTTGTCCTGTCATTTCTCTATAAATTTACTTTTTGTTGAAAGTGCTACATATGTCTGAATTCTCAGCCATTTCTTTGAGCTACTCACCCCTGGGGACTCCCATGAGCTACATGTGCAATATGCATCTCAATAAACTTGTTTTTCCCTTCTTTGTCTGTGTTTTGTTACAGGCTCCAGCTGGGAACCTGGAAGGGTAGAAGGGAAAGATTTCCCCCTCCCCTACAAGCCTGATAGTCACCTTGAGAGTTAAACAGGGCAGGAATCAATGCCATTCTACAGGTAAGAAGATGAGGTTTGTCCAGGCTCACACCGCCATCTTGGATCCTCTAGTGCTTGAGGAATCCATCTCAGAGATATTGAAGAGATTGAAGGTCTGCTCTGCTGATACCTATCAGCCAAAATTATTTGCATATTAAGGACTCCTGCCCTCTTACTATTTTGTATAGCTCAGTCTCACACTCTAAGCCTATTTGAAGCTGTTGTCCCTCATCCCTCCTGAGGAACCAAATCGTAACGCAGCCAAAGGGCCTTTGAATATGTCCATACCAATGGAGACCTAGAGTTTATGCAGCTGCCCTCTGTAAGTTTATGAACCAACTTCTTTGCTTCAGTGTCTTCTCTTTTCTTTTATTCTTCTTTTTCATTTCTTTGTCACTCACTCGCAGTGTTCCAAAGGAGGGAAGATGTGTTTGTGAACTGTGTTGAGAGTACAAGAGTGCACACAACCCAACCCTGCCCTATCTTCTCCCTGATGTGACTCGGATTGTTGATTGGTCTTCTGTGAACCTCAGATCATTCCCTTTAAGAGTTAAGCCACTGCATTGTTAGTCCAGTTTGTAATCATGGCTTGTACCCAATGTCGTTAAAGGTGGAGAAGAGGCTACGCCCTATGTCCATGGGATTCAGAGAAGGACAGAACTTCAGAAATCATCTGGTTCAAAGCTTCGCTGTTGGTGGTGGCTAAGAGTTCCTTTTTCTAAGATTAGTCAGTAAGAAATAGAAAAAAGAAGAGCCAGTATTTCTCAGGTACTTGTCAGGTGTCAAGCACCTTTTTGACGTGCTTTACATGCATTGTTTACTTGATTCTCAGAGTAACCCTCTCTGGTGAATACTGTCATCACTGCCATTTCACAGATGGGCAAACTGAGGGGAAGAGAATCTAGGTAACTTGCCCAAGGCCACATGGTAGGGCTGGGATATAAATCTGTGGGTATGAGTCTGTGTTTGAGCAAAGATCACAATGATTCTAGAGCTGTCGCTCTTACTCACCCACTCAGCTACACTTTTCCAACAAAACCAGGACTGAGCTAACAAATATATGTGGAGTAAGGGACAATACTCTGAAGAGTGAAAAAATTACCTACCTGTACAGTGCCACTGAGCACACATCTCCCATCTTAGTCTGGGTGAGACTTGGAAGTTACAAACTTAAATGGGCAAGACATGTCAAGTGACTTTATTTTCTTTAAATCTTTAATTAATTTTGACTCTGAGTGTCTACCCCAATCCTCCTGGCCTGACTGGCTCAGCGAATTGGGGGCCTATCCCTACCCAGCATTCTGGAAAGGCTCGGGGGTCTTCCATGGAGAACATCTGAGAGGGTCTCATAGTTGCTCCAATATCTGCAGATCCATTCACAGCCCAAACCCACGTGATTACTCAGATGCAAAAATTCTGCTTTCTTGCCACTCTTGTATGCGTCCATCTTTGTTGAGGTTGAGGGCTCCCAGGCATAGGGGTCCCTCCTCTCTAGGCAGACCACCCAGCTAAACCTCCACTTCCCTCCCGCATTACCCAGAAGGTCCTCTTCCCCTCACTGAGCCCATCACGGTTCGCGGTCGCCTCCCCAGTATGAGCAACACAAGCATTGGAATGTTTTGTGTCCGGATGTCTCCTGAAGCCTAAGTCAGAGCTTGGCACACAGACTTCTGCGCCTCCCAGAAGGCCCTTCCTGCCTCTCTAAGCCCCAGACTATGCCTGCAGCACGATCCTCACCGTGACCTCAGGCCGTCAAGAAAAGCAGGTTCTCAGGGGCTGGGGGAGAGAGGGATCCAGAAAATGGGATGGCAAAGGCTCTCATTCTTTCTAGTTCTTCAGCAGCAAAGACAGAACCCAAACTAATATCTCAGTAAATCACCCTACCCTTCATGGACCAGCCAACGAGCATTCAGCACTATTTACCCATCTTCTAGCTGTTGGAAAAAAAAGACACAAGTGTGAAGGTCATTTACAGCTTTCAAAGGTCTTTCTTTCTGAAATGACAAAGTTTGAGAGGTTCCTCTCTCCAGTCCCAGGATAATGAGAACATTCGCATACTTAAAGGGATTTTTACTCTCCGCAGCGCTGTTTTGTTCTACACAAGAACACAGCTTTCAGTGTGGGGGAGGCTGACGAAGCTCCCCGCAGCCTGCCAAGCTCATCGCCCATCAACACACGTGGCCGGATAAAGTGGCTAGAGAGAGAGAGAGAGGAACATCAAGAGGCAGAGACATGCTGCCAGAAGCGGGGAGAGAGATGACAGAGTGGACAGAGGGTAGCAGTCAAAGACACACAGCGATACACAGAGTCCCGGAAAAGATACTTCTGAAGGACACAGAGACAGAGAAGGAACCGCTAAAAAAGAAAACAGCAAGAGTTCGAACACACCAGAGCTGAACTGCAAATTAGCTGTTCTGTTATTCCCCAAAGTTAACTAATTTTGCATTAAAGCGGTAGCTACGCCATTGAGGCAACTTAGAAAAAATGATTTCATTTAATGGGCTGTCTTACGGCAAACCCGCTTCAAGGCTCAGCCACTTAGAGAAAGAATATCATTGCTATGCCCTGCTGGCCCACATTGTCCAGACGCTCGCCCCCCTGTGTTTCGGACTCGCCTGCTCACAGCTCTATGGGTGCCAGATTAAAGCTGCACTGGCCTCTCCTTTCCTGACCTTTCTAGCCAATGCCTCTTGCTGTGCAGATATGTTTTAATCAACCAGCCTACAGCTCAGAGTGTGAAACAGCTTCTTGAAAGATCTCTGTAAATCAAATTCTAATAAATTAAATGACGATGGATTGGGGTGTTTGCTTTATAAATTAGTGTGATGGTCAATACTTAACTAAGAAAAGAAGGCTTTAGTCAAGTTGGTTGGTTTGCTTTGTTTAAGGTAAATAACTCCTTCTAGGTGTCTGGATTTGGTTGCTATGTTGTCGGTTTTGGCATCTGTCTCCACAGCCCAAAAGAGAAGGCTTTGAACCTTCTGAAGCATCTTCAGAGAATAAGCATTCCAGAGAATAACCATTCCAAGAAGGAAGGGCAAGTAGATGTTTATTCAGGAAGGCTCTTGGGGAACTATGGAGTCACTGAAATGATGCGGGACCAAGAATCAGGAACTCTCTTGCTTTTAGCTGTGTCACCTTGAGTAGGTAACCAAACCTTGATGAGCCAATCTTATAGAGACAACAGTGAGGAAAAAACAAGAAGAGGTGCCCACTCATTAATTCAGCAACAGGTCAAGGACCCCCTCTGTACCAGGCTGTGCCAGGCGGTGAGGACAGAACTGAGGAGACAGAGGGGATCTCTGCTCCCATGAGAGCCACACTCTGGTGAGGGCAGAAAGGGGGGACAAAATATTTGTTGGGTAGGGCTGCGGGAACCCAGACTACAATGTGGGTGCCCTAACAGACATGCCTTGTCTCACACAGAGTTCTGAAGTTGGAAGTCTGAGGTCGAGGTATCTGCAGAGTTGGTTCTTTCTGAGGGCTGGGGGGGAAGGATGTGTTCCAGGCCTCTCTCCTCGGCTTGCAGATAGCCCTCTCCATGTGGTCTCCCCTCTGTGTATGTCTGTCTCCAAACTTGGCCCCCTTACAAGGAAGGACACCTGTCCTATTGGATGAGGGCCCACCCTTTTGACCTCGTTTTAACTCGATTATCTCTGTAAAGACCCTGTCTCCAAATAAGGTCACCTTCTAAGGTACTGGGGTTAGGACTTCAAAATACACATTTTGAGGGACACAATTCAACGTATAAGAATATATGGTTGTGACGTGAAGGAACTAAATAAGAAAATACGGGAGAAAAATAAGTGTGTGTGTGGTAGAGTTGGGGGGGATGGCTCGGCGAGTGAGCTCTGAGGAGGGGGCGTCTGAGCCGAGCCCTGAAGAGAGAGGCAGGGAGGAGCTGAGGCAGAGCTGAGGGTGCAGAGGGCACGTAGGGGCAGAGGCAAGACACCATTCAGCTAGTTACTGAATGGAGAGGAAGCCTCATCCTAGGCAAAGGGGTGAGATGGGCAATGAGGCGGGTGAATCTCAAAACTGGAAGTCAGAAACAAAAGGCAACGTACTGTGTGATGGGATTTAGCTGACGTTGTATAAAAGGTAAGAGTTTAATGGAAAGCAGATCCGTGGTCACCTGGCACGAGGGACAGGAGGAGGGCGTGGGGAGCAGAGGGCCAAGAAGAAGCTTCTGGGATGAGGAAGCTGTTCTAAATCTTGATTGTGGCGGTTACACAACTGTCTACAATGATCAAAATTCAACAAGCTGCACACTTAATATCGGGGAAGTTTCTTCTATGTAAATAATACCTTAATGAAAAGGAACACACACGCGCGCACACGCACACACATGCACGCACGCACGGGGTGCGCACTTGGCTCCTGAGTGGAACGTGGACTGGGGACGGAGGGGAACGTGACAACAGGGAGAGAGCAGCTTGCACTAAGGTGGCAACAGTGCAGGTGGGGAGGAGTGGATGTGGGGCGTACTTTGAGGGTAGGTCCAAGAAGAGTGGCTGAAGGATCTGACGAGGGGAATGGGAGGAAAGAAACCAGTAGGGCGATGTCTGGGGGTCTGGCTGAGGCAGGCGAGCTGAGAGCAGCCCCACAGCATGAGCACACAGCACGGACTGCGAAATACCAACCCCACATCAAACATCCTCATTTCGGAGACCCCTCCCTCCCGGGGTGGAGGACACCCCAAGAACAGCCCCATAGGCTAGTCTCCTCTCCACTCTGTCCCTCAGGGGGAAAGGAGACAGAAGCAGGGGCTTCCGCTGGAGGCACCTGAGGATCGCTCACAGGTGAGGGTTCACCGCATACTGTAATTCAGGAGCTCTGGGGTAACACCTAGCGATCGGTAATCAGATGAACAGAGAAACCATCTCCACCCACCTGCACCCCATGTGCAGGTAACACGAGGACCTGGAAAAAGGGAACAGTGGCCCCTGTCCCTCTACACCCCTGTCACGCCACCATCTACAGTTGAACCAGAGATCAGACTCAGGCTGTCTTTACCTGAAGCCAGTGGGCTGGGCAAGCTCCGAACCCCCAATGCCTCTCTGGTCCAGATACGCCGAGTCATTTCCCCATGCCTGGTGCTCAGGCCACCTGCTGAGAACACACAGGCTACCTGTAGGGGACACTGGTTCTTCTGGAGATGGGCATCTGCCCCAAGGGGCCATCAGTGAGCCCTGAGGGTGAGACTACGGTACAACAGCCCAGCCTGAGCCTATGACTTAGGCCCCAGGAAATCCGGATGCGAGGCTGGGAGTAAGCTGAGGCTGGAAATGGGGGAATGGAGCCCAGAGAGGGGCCCCTCAGGGCATGCAAGACAGGATCTGGGCCTCTCCCCTGGGTGGATGACCGGGATGGTTGCCCAGGTATTTGTTTTCCCTCCCGCAGGGTCTCAAGCCCTGGGTCACCTGAGGCCTGCCCTGCCCAGCTGTGCCCCAAGGGTAGAGACAGTGCTCAGTGGGCTGGGAGGCCCTCGGGCCAGGGCCAGTTAGCTGTAGCCTGGAAAGCTCTCTCCTGGCTCCTCTGACCCCAGCCTGGATCCTCAGCTTGGGCTGTTTGTCCCCCCGGCCCCCACTTCTCCCCACATTTCCATCCCCTAGTGATTTCCCAGCTTCCTCTTCCCCTGCATATCACTGTCCTAGGAACATGTGCTGCTTCTGGAACAAAAGTCTATTGATGAGGTTCCAATGGACTGCAAAACGTGAAGAAGGCGATGCAGTGAAGGAAGGGGGCCCTATTTTGTTTCGCACTGTTCGTTCATTCAGCAAACTCCCCCTGAGCCTCTACTCCATGCCGGGTGCGTTCTAGAGCTGGGGACACAGAGGAGTCAGAGGCCGTCACCCTCGGGGCACACAGTCTGCAGAGGAGGGACCCGTCATAAAGCTGCTGCCGAAGTAAAGCGGCGGTGGCCGTGACACACAGCAGCTGAGCCTCTGTGTTTACCCTGCTCCCTCCCGAACCTCCGCGACAGTGACCGAGAAGCCACAGACCAGCCTCCCCTCCAAGGGAGCCCGAGAGGAGGAGACCGCAGAAGAGAGGTCGAGCTCAGCGGTATTCTGGAAGCTAAGCATTCGGATGGACAACAACGTCAGCCCTCCCTGTTCTGACACGCACCCGCAGGGGAGCCGCTGATGGGGACACTGGGGAGGCTGGAGCGTGGACTGGCCAGGCGGGGGGGCGGTGGGGTGGGGGGACAAGCAGATTTGCCACAGGCCACAAGTGTGTGTAGCGAGGACACGTGCCGGCTCCGGCGGAGACTGCTGGGTTCAAATCCTCCCTCGCCGTGTGATACAGCTCAGGTTTCAGAACCTCTCTGGGCCTCCCTTTCCCCACCAGCACACCGGGGTGGCAACGGAGCCTCTCCCACAAAGCTGCCCTGCACGCGGCTGAGAGAACGCGGGGGCCGCCCAGGGCAGCCCTGGACACAGTGAGCGCTCGGGGAGTGGGAGCCAGGGAAGCTGTTACTCTTCACTCCCTCCGCTCCAAGGGTTTTCCTGCAGCCGTTGTCTCAAGCCCCTCCTGGCCCACCCCCCTGAGCCCGTGGCCCCCGGTCACCTGGCACTGAGCCCTCCAGGACCACCCCCACCCCCACCCCCACCCGGAGTCGGAGTTTCCCTCCGGGCCTTGATGGCTGTCCTGCCCTACAAGGGTGGTCAGCGGCCAGAGACACAAGGAAAGCAGGTCAGGCTTGTCTGAGGAGCAGTCATGGCAGAAAGGGATCATCTCGTGAGGGAGGAAGCAGGACACCCCAGTCACAGTGGTGCGCAGACGTCACCAGCTGGATGGACTTCCCTGAGTGCAGATTTTAGGCTGGACAAGACCCCCAACTTCTGTGCTGAGGAATCCTGGCTCAGCTCTTTGGGTAGTGAGACACCCCTTCCCCTGAGAACCTGCTTCCCTGCCTCTCTCTGGTCATCCGCCTATGGCCGGCCGCTCTGGAAGTCCATTTGGCAACTTGGAGGCTCCTGGGGAAAGAAAAGCACTTGCTAGCCCAGCCCTCAGGGCCTCCTGTGGCCTCCAGGCCATCTCTCGGAATCTGAGGCGTCCGGTCCCCAGGAGCCTGGCCCTTCCTCCTGCCCGCAGCACAGATACAGCACTGTCCATGCTTCAGCAGTGCCACAAGGAGCACAGCTCTGCTGTCACACAGGCATGGATGCCAAGGTCTTCCCTTTGCAAGCTGTGTGACCTTTGGCAGATGGTTTGCCTTCTCTGATCCCCAGTTTGTTCATCTATAGAGTGGTAGGAATTGTATGAATGACCCCGTTATTACCCATTATACAGTATCCAAGTGCTCTTCAAATCATGGCATTAGGTTCTTCAAGCAAAGGTCATATTCTAGGAAGCAACCTCTGGGCGAGGAGAGTTCAGGGTGTAGAATTCATCGAGCAAAGATTTTAAACAAAACTGGTCACCGTGTGAGAAAGACATCTGATGCTATTTTTCAGGAAAATCCACTCATGTGGAACATCCCACGCTTCACACAACACAGTGACAGCCCACACTGGACAACGGCAACCAACACTTATTGAGCACCTACGATGTACCAAGCCCTGCACTAA
>NC_138374.1:9758225-9767008 GCF_054177405.1 Leptonychotes weddellii
TGAGTCCAGGTGTCCTTCTTGGGTCCAGGTGCAGATGTAGAGTAACGTGGAAGTCCAGGATGGCCAGCTGAAGATCAGAATGTTCTCTGAAGTCTGTTTCAGGCAGCAGCAGGCCCAGGTGAGGCCTATGAAAACACTGCACCTTCAGACAATCTCCAGTGTGTGGTGGGGGGGGGGCAGGAAGGAGCTGGCGGGGGGTGGGGGTTTGTACAAATGCATAGTAAAGGGGGTCTGACTCTCATTTTAACATAAGGCTGGGCTGCCCACTTCACAAAACTCCCCTTTCACTGAAGCCAGTGCTGCCCTCTCTGCAGACACATCCCCCTCTCTAGCTCAAGGTTATCCTTTGCACCTGGCACACAGGTACAAGAACTATGTTGCCAGAGTTGTTTCCATGTGAACCAGAACACTGTGCAATCCTTAAGAAGCTCCCGAGCCTTTGAGTCTTTCTGTGGCTTTTTCTAATTCCACGCTTTTCTCTAATAATCCCACGTGCTCCCTGCCCCTTTCTGATTCCTCTCCCTTCCTGGGGGGGGGGAGGGGTAGGGCGGGGGGCCACACGTCTCTCACTCCCCACCAACCCGACGCTGCCTTTGCAGCAGGCCGGTCCTCCTTTCCCACTGCAGCAACATATGACTTACTGTGAGCACCTCTAGGACATATGAATTCTTATAAAAACCAACAGTGAAATTTACTGTAATATTAATTCAAGCTTCGTAGAGTGAAGATCCGGTCTCCCTAAGAGGATAAACTGGACCACTGCCTATTGGTGGCAACAGCCATCAGTGGAGGGATCGTATGTCAGGGCTTTAATACTCTCCCTTCCAAGCTCCCTTTACATCCAGGGATTGTCATGTGACACAGTTCTAGCCAGTGTAAGCTAAGGGAATTTTTCTCAGGGATGCTGGGAAACACTTCCTTATAAAGAGAGACTCATGAGTACATTTATCTTATCACATGACTGGGTTCCTTTCTTCCTGCGTCTGAGCAGGATTGAATGAAGATGCGATTCCTGGGGATACTGCAGCCACCTTGTGATCATGAGCGGAGTGTCACTGGCATTCTGAAGATGGTAGAGTAAGAGGATGGAAATGGCTGGGGGCCTTTGAGGCCACCTACTCCTCAATTTCTTTTATAAATTTAATAAACCCCTACTGGTCAAGCTGCTATCAACTGGGTTTTTTATTACTTGCATCCTAAAGCATCTCAGTGGAAATAGCTTTCTGATGTAAAATCAAGCATTTTTACATGAGAATGCAGATTCTTGACTTCTCTTGAAAAATCAGAAGATCTGGCAACTCTGGGCTTGTCTTCCTACCTGGCAGCAACCTGGAACTAAAGAGAGCCAGCGCCTTTTACCTGGGGCGCGTGCTCTTTCGTTGTGCAAGCCTCCCACCACTCCCGACATCCTGACCTGCTCCCTCAGGTCATTCCTCCCCTAGTCCCTCCAGGTATCTGACCTATGCCTGCTGATCTCTGATTTGATCTGAGCAGGTTCACTCAGTGAAGGAAGAAGCATCTCTCGGACCACAACTACCAGGGTGTCACCTGCTTGGCCAGTGAGCCTGCATTAGTAACCCCTCATGTCCAGAAGAGATCGGGGCAGGCAGAAATGCCTCCATTCACTGCCATTTCGTTAGTGCATTATGGTGTTACTTTGCCTTCACGTTAGGAGAGCACGAAATTAACATATATGGATCCACGAAAACACTCTTCTTCTGTGAAGTGACCCAGTGAATTATGGCTCCTAAGAGTCCTGCCATAGCTTCATGTCATCGTGTCCTTTGTCACTTTATAATTTAACGAAAGCTTTGACATGGCCCGTGGAGTAGGACTTTCCATTCAATTATCAGCATTAATAATGCTCTGTTCTTTTTTACTTTTCAGAATCCCTTCATTGATCTGTAAATATAAGTATTTATATTAAATTTATGCTTCGTGGCCCAGAATTTTAAGTCCTCAGTAATGAATTGTAACTCTCACTTTTGTCCTGCTTGCTAAGCAGAGCTCTGGTAAGTACAGAATCAAAGAAGTATTTGAACTACAGCGGGTGGTTTTGATTTGGGGTTTTTTGTTGTTGTTGTTGTTGAAATAGTAGCAAAGGATCCTTTTCCTGCATTTTTATATTTGACTATTTTTGAAAATTATAAATGTTTAGTTGAATCAGAATATTTAATTTTCTAGTTTTATATGAATTTTAGCTCTGGATTTTAAAATTATGTCTTATAAATGGCTATGATTTAGCTTCTGAAGTATATCACATCTGTTTTCAAAGTTGCTTATGGGTGTTACTGCTTTAATTTTTAGAAATCAAGAGTCTGACTTTGGATGAAAGCCAACTCAAGCCCTCCGTCCCCCCACCCCACAGGGGGAGGGTCTCCCCACAGCTCTGCACTGAGCCCGGTTTGGAAGGACTGCAGCCAGAGAGGGGTGAGCACAGGGGCTCACTTGTAAAAGGTCTTCACAAGGTGGTGTGTGCACTCCAGGGCTGGGCTCCCACAGTGTAGACAGCTGATCAGAAATACCCTGGCCGGTCTCCCTGGCGCCCCCAGCCCAGAGCTACTCAGGCAGACAATTTGTACAGCTGCGTGAGTCTTTCCGGAGACTATGACAGCAGCTGCTGCAAGGTGACACAAAATGCCCCCCTGCCCTTCACAGCAGGCCCAGGGACCTGGAGAACCACGTGTGTGTCTGCTCAGAACCAAATGGAGGGAAGGCTCACTGCCTTGAAAAGAACAAAGTGGCCAAGGAGCAAGCAGTGTGCTCTGCTCTCAGGCTGACGAGGGCTCTCGACCGGCTGAGCCAGAACAGGGCATTCCTGATTCTGTTCCTGTACTTTGTACCAGAGCCCTGCTACCACGCTGAAACGCCACCCGCCAGACCGGAGACGGAAGGCGCCACTGTTCGAAGAAGACGACTTCTAGCAGAGTCCTGCAAAACTCAGGTCCTAGAGGGCCAAACTCCTCCCCGGAAGCTGCTGCTTACTGCCAGAGGCCACCCAGCCATTCCCTGGGAAGAACATGGTGGCCCCCCCGCCAGGAGACAACCGCAGAGACCTCCTCTCCATCCCGGCCCTCGGGCTTCTTTGTTTTCAGTGTATTTGGTGAGAGCCTCTGTGTGCACTCATTTGTCTCATTTCCTTCTAAATCCAATGACTCAAAAACCCTGGAAATACTAAGGCAGTAGCCTCAAACTTCAGCTCCACTTCAAGGGCATATGCCCTGGTAAGCTGACCTTTCGGAAAGCTTCCAAAGCTCAGCACCTGGAATGATCTACGGCCAGAGCTGGCTTTGGACCCGCTCCCCACCCCGGCCTCGGCTGTGACACACCCCACGTCTCTGAAGGACTCTTGCTGCCTTGGACAGCCGACACCAGGTGGGAGGTTTTATTATGTTTTACGACCATGAAAACATAAGACGGTGGCTGTTAACAGTGAACATTTCAGGTAAAGGAACGGACCAAGTTACACCCGCCCTGTCCTTGCGGCTTCCTTCCGTATGTCTCTCCGAGATTCTTCCTGCGTCCTTCCTTTGCAAATTCAAGAAAGTTGAGAAGACACATTTAAAGTAGCAGGAATACCACCAGCAAAATGGAAGCAGAAGGAGAACTTTGAGAAACAACGGATGAGAAACACACTACAGAAAACCTCTTCTGCTGTGTTATGATGCCGGGGTGGAAGAGCGTGCCCTGGGCTCAACGTCCATCCTCCTGAGGCCCTAGTCATACAGGGCCTTCGGTGATACCTTCCAGGGGCATGCTGGGCACACTGTCAGCTGTGGGCCGCTCGTCTTTCTTCAGCGACGTCGGGACCCGGAGGCTGACGTAGGGTTTGTGACAAGCTGTGTTGGCCAAAGGAGGATAGTGCTGTCTGTAGCAAATATATGCAAAAATGAGGCCAATGACTCCACCAACAAAAGAATCTAGGCAGAAAGAGCAAAATGGGAGAAGTGTGTTACAACGCATTCAAATGTGGCCAGTTACATTTTCTAGAAAGCACTCTTCTCACCTACTGCAGTGAGTGGTCTGCTTGCTGGACCCCCTTGAGAGACTAAAGGAAAGAGAAACCACGCTGGAGGTATAGATCTTGGTGGCCTCTGCAGATCTTTTCATTTCTGGGACTAAAAGATCCCCTGAACATGTTTCCTTGATTTGCTCTTAAGTCTTTAATATGTACCTGAGCATCGCATGAACTCAGATTTGCATTCTTGAATTCTAAAATCTCTTCTAGAATCTGGAAGAAATCCAGCCATCTCTATAGGATCTAGATACCCTGGTGTGGGGCTGTGATTTCTTGTTCTTCAGCAAGTTCCCGCTGGAGGCCTGCAGTACTGCTGGTGAGCTATTGAAACTCATCGGGTGTGCGGGTCTCTGCCTCGTAAGTGATTTCCCAGGGAAGAAATACACTTTGGAGTCACAAAGTAAAGAAAACATTTTATTGTACACCAGGATTGGCAACTCAACAGATCTCTGCTCTGAGAATCCCAATCCCTCCAACATCTCATCAAGTTGGGGGACAGAGGGGGGCATCTGTAGGCAGAACAGCTCTCTCCACCAGGGGTGGGGGGGCAGCCCCTTGCCCAAGAAGGCATTCAGCTGATGCCCAACAGAGACCCCCATGAAAGCAGCCCGCCCCAACAACCCTCATTTTGTATGTGCATGTATATGTGCATGTTGGTGCTTTCAACTGTGTCTATGGATTATTCTTGCCAGGAAGATTCTAGCACAATGGAAAACCTCCCCTAACAAAAGAAATTCAGGACTCTTTTTGAAGGTTGCTATCATGCTGAACTGTCAATCTCCAATCTTGTTGGATTCCATATACCTCTTAGAGGCAAACAGCATCATGAATTCCTGAGTGGGGTTGCAAGGCATAGTTTTTTTTCTTCTTTTTTAAATTTTATTTTATTTAAATTCAATTAATTAACATATAGTGTACTATTAGTTTCAGAGGTAGAGTTCAGGGATTCATCAGGTGCAGATAACACCCAGTGCTCCTTCCATCAAGTGCCCTCCTTAATGCCCGTCACCCAGCTACCCCATCCCCCCACCCACCTCCCCTCCAGCAGCCCTCAGTTTGTTCCTTAGAGTTAAGAGTCTCTTATGGTTTGTCTCCCTCTCTGATTTCACTCATACGTGGAATTTAAGAAACAAAACAGGGGATCATAGGGGGAGGGAGGGAAAAATAAAATAAGACAAGGCATAATTAACGGGATTAAATCGAGTTCCTTAAAAGGAGAAGCTCTTCACATCGCCTGTGGCCAGCAGCCTATAAAAACGTGCCAGGACTCAAGGGTTCAAGGTCGGAGAGTTGCACTGTTGTTTTGTTCTCTAACCCCAGGGAAGAGCCCCATGGGGCATGATTTTTTATTAGAGTCTGAAATGATCCATGACATCTGCATTTGAGCCACTGACTTACTGAACAGACCAAAGAGCAAAACCTACAAATAATGTCCTTCGGCTGGCAATTTTCTGGGGTACAGCATCTCATCAGGTGCACCACTGACCACAGGACATCGAATCGTCCTGAGCAAATGTTCTCCAGGCTTACTGATGGGGCAGCATCCGAGGGCGAGGCGAGTCCTGCCCATGCTGTTTTCCACTGAACGGAAAGAGGGGAACGTGGTATCACAGGTCCACCAGCGTCATCAGAAATAACAAGGGCAATGCAAGGTCCAGGCAAGCCACCTTCTCAGCAAAGTCATGTGGGGCTTTATTACAAAGGTGGAGAACAAGATCCAAAAAAATGACTTACTTTATGAGAGAGACAGTCATCAAGTGCCTCAAGTGGGTTATTGTTATTTTGATGAAATCATACTCACATCCTGTCGGGCCTGTGCTGACAGAAGAGCAGGCAGGAGAGACAGGCAGGCCTTTATTAAGGGAAAAAACGCTTGGGATTGACTTTACCCTAAATATGGCAGCATGGGACTGGAGGGTTCAAAAGGGGAATAAACGGATCTCGGTGTCCCTGAAGTACAAGATACTGGGGAGTCTCCTCACTCAGCATCAGTGCCATTCCATTCCACCCACGTCTGTGTTCCACACGGGTATCAGGTGCCCAGCAGGACGTCTGGCTCTAGGGCACAAGGCTGAACAAAACAGACCTCACAGTCCTCAGGGGCCAGAAGGACACTAATGACAGCCTTATCAGCGAGCCCCAGCCGTGGTACACGCCACGAAGGGGAAGCGTGGGTCTGAGAGACCACCCAGTGGAGTAGCCTGGGCTACTCCAGTCGGACCAGGCGAGTTTCACGGAGGACGAGCCCCGCCAGGCCAGCCGTGCAGGATAGGCAGGGGTGAGCCAGGGGAAGTGGGAAGTGGAGACAGGGGGGACACCTGCAGTCTTCCAGGCAGAGGAAAGAAGGAAGGGGCTTGGCAAATTTGGGAAGCGGAAGGAAGGACCATCTTTTACCAGAGGGCTGGTGTCTTTATGATTCTATAGGACAGGAGTTGACCATCAGGTAGTCCACGTACCCTCAAGCTCTGTGGAAGCCTCAGCATGGGCCAGAGACCCTGCTGGCTTTCGGGGAGACTGTCTGTGCACACTTCTTCGCCCATACCTACCACTCGGTGCTGACCCCCCTTAACAGCCTTCCTCAACTTCGTTTTCCAGAGCCCAGCAGTTATTACTCAGTAAATGTCTGGTGAACTGAGATGCACTAAAGCATCGACAACACCAACCACAAAAAGCCCTACATTGTGTGATCCCATGTATATGTAGCGCCCAGAATAAGGAAATCCGTGGAGAAAGAAAGAAAGATTAGTGGTTGCCAGGGGCTGGGGTTGGAGTTTCTTTTTGGGGTGAAGAAAATTTCCTGGAATTAGTGATAATGGTTGGCACAACCCTGAATATACTAAAAGCCACTGAGTTGTGCACCTTAAAAGGGATGAATTCTAAGTTACGAATTATACCTCAACAAAGTAGGGGGAGGGAAACAACACTAGATGGGCTCCAATGGTAGTAGAAAGAGGGACAGACTTTGAATCAGGCAACCTGAATTTGAATCTTATTTATAAAATGGGCAGGACCCCCACCCCCTTCTCATGAGGTCAAAGGACAGGAGAGGATCTCACCGGGTCTGGAACACGGAAGTGCAGGTACGTACTGGCCATGCTCACCTGCTGTGGTACAAACAAGCACATCTTCTGGAGATATGCTGTCAAGTCCCCTGGGGGAATACATCCCTCTCTGTCACCATGGCAACATCCAATATCACTGAGCTGGCCTAACTTGGGAACTTGTATCCCTTGGGCTCTATGACCCAGGACTCTACGGTAAAAATCAGCTCTGACAAACTCAACAACCCCACATGATTGTTTCTGTTCCTTTCATTCTACTACTAGTGAAGCTTTCTGTTTTTGTAACTTTGAGTTTCTATGAAAGAACTTCCATAGCACAGAGGATACACGATCTATCTGGTGTACTGGGAGCTGGAAGGGCGGCCGCCATGTCTGTCTTCTTCAACACCACACATCCAGGGGAGAATATGCCTGGGACACAGGCACGAGAGACAAAAGGACTGAATGAATGTTTAAAGTCTAATTTTTTTTGTTCATTTTTAAAGGGAAAGAACTTGCAGAGGAAAGGTTAATTTTAATAACCCTCCCCCCAAAATTTTAATAAAACCAGTGTGAAGAAAAAGATGATACTAGTAAGAAAGAAACATGATTTAGTAAGACTCATTCATTCATTCACTCATTCAACACATTTATTGGGCACTGTTAGGAGTTGAATTGTGTCCCCCCCCAACCCTGCAAAAAAGATAAGCTGAAGTCCTAACCCCAGTACTTCAGAATTTGGCCTCCTTTGGATACAGAGTCTGTACGGGGGTCATCAAGTTAAAATGAGGTCATGAGGGTGGGCTCTCATCTCATATGACTGGAGACACACCCACAGAGGGACGATGATGTGAAGAAACACAAGGAAAACACTGGAGGCAGAGATTGGAGTGATGGTGCCATAAGCCAAGGAACATCTGGGGCAACTAGAAGCTGGAAGAGGCACAGGAGGATCTTTTCCCTACAGGTGTCAGAGGAAGTGTGGCCCTTCTCACACCTTGATTTCGGACTTCTAGCCTCCAGGACTGTGAGACAATTTCTATTGTTCTAAGCCACTGGGTCTGTGGAACTTTGTTATAGAGTCTGAGGGAACTAACACAAGTACCTACGATGTGCCCTGCCAACAAGAGACGAAAATCCCTGCCCGCATGGAGACTGGACTCTAGTGCAGAGTTCCCCAACTATGAACTGCGCGAACTATTTTGTTCCATATTGTCCATAGCTGTTTCCACATTACTATAGCCAAATCCGGGAGTTGCAACAGAGACTGCACAGCCCCCACAAAGCCTAAGATATTTACTGTCTGACCCTTTACAGAAAAAGTTTGCAGACTTCTGTTCTAGTGGATAAGGACAGACAGTAATCAATACACCATAAACCACTCGGTCCGTTAGACGGTGATGCATGAGTAAGGTGAGAGCGATAGGGAGTGCGGAAGAAGGGCTGCAGTTCCAAGAGTGGTCATCACAAGACGTCCTCACCCAGAAGGTAACACTTGAGCCAAAGTTAGGAGGGGGAAGGGAATGAGGCACACCTACAGAGGGAGTCGGATTCTGGAAATACTTTGAACAGAGAGCCCGCAAGAGAAACCAGAGAAAATGAGAGAAGGTAGAGGAGAGAAGGATGGGGGTGACGTGAAGTCAGCTGGTCATCAATGAGCCTTGTGAGCAGCCAACATCCATCTTCCCCGGGAACTTAGCAACAGGGGAAGACCAGGGCTAACC
>NC_138374.1:9767508-9827807 GCF_054177405.1 Leptonychotes weddellii
AAAAGAAAATCTAGAGACTGCTTCTGACAGCCCAAGGAAACACCTGGTTAACAGAGTGTGTCCCTCAACTGTGTGTGTGTGTGTGTGTGTGTGTGTGTGTGTGTGTGTGTGTAGAGGGGCAGGAGTAGCAGCCTCTTCCTGGCTCTTTAGTGTGGCACATGAACCATCAGCAAAGTGTCCCCTGCCCCCAGCCACCTCATCTGCAGGGCTGATAATCTCCTGAAGTCTGGAAACCACATGAAAATTCATTTCAAATCACAAACCCTTTCCCAGCCCAGTCAGGGAAACATGGCGAAGGCAGTAGCAGCCCCTTGAACAGTTCAGCCCAGTCGAATATGGCATCTGTGACTGCCGTGGATGCTTTCTAAGCTTGGGTTGCGTGGGAATGAAGGACCGTTTCCGCCCTCGAGATCCATTTCTCTGTTATTACATTCAGAGGGAGACGCTCTTTCTTAGAGAGAAAACCCACACAAGCACCCAGAGCTGCTTAAAATGACATTATGATTATAGAAACCAGGGTTGGTCGGAAGATTACCTCCAAAGGTGGGGAGTCACGTGAGGAAAGCCTGGATCCAGATACAGGAATTTGAGGACCAGAATGACCTCACGATTATGTCCACTCACATAACAAACAATACATTCCTGCCACTCCCGTAATTCTTCACTGACTAGAAATCATAAACACACAAGTCTATGAGTTGAGGGAGACGTGAGCTCAGTAAGAACATTTTTCTCCACATACGCTTTTCTTAGATGGGAAGTTCCACAAGTTTTAACTCTTGAAAACACATGGCTAATCACAAAGGGCAACCTCTTTGTGAGGTGCTGGGCCTGGCAGTTAGCATCACCCATGAAACTCTGTAGCTTTCTGTAGTTGACCTGAAAGCGGGCATGTCACAAAGACATGGAGACTCTCAGCCACATACAGACTCAGGACCCATCTAGCTGGCTTTATTTCTGCAGAAGTCCTGCTAAATATTTCACATGCCCCCTCCTGCCATGGCCTGTGCTCTCCATTTTCTTCACTTAATAAAACAACAGGCTTGTCTGTTTGGAGTGGAGCTAGGAAGGCAGAAAAGACAAGAAGGGTGTTGATAACAGAAAATAACCATGATAATGGAAAGAGGGAGGCATTTGGGATTATGGGCTATATACTGGATAAGAATATATAATCGAGTAATTGGATGTACTTCTATATTAGACGCAGTTGTGTAAGTCAAAATCGAAATGGAGTCATAAAAATCTCATAATATTAATGTTGTTAACTAAAGTCTATAATGAGAGGGATCTGGGTTTTGCTGATGCCTATGGGGCTCTGCATGGATTATCATCATGACAGGTGGCGTCTGCCCATGGTCACTGGACAGCTCAGTCTGCGAAGAAAAACAACTTATTTAAATCTCCATCAGGCATCCTGCCTCAAACACCCACCCACACTGTCCATCCCTTCTCTAAGCTGGAAACCTGGGAGGCCTCCCTGACTACTCCCTTAATGAGTGAGTGTTCAAAGAATAAAATTTCCCACTCATTGAACACTGCTGCTTCTTAACATGTAATAAGGGGGGAAAAAGATGGCGCTGAGGTACACCTTAGGTCAGGTTTTCTCAGCCTCAGCAGTAGCCATCTGGGGCTGGGTAGGTCTTTGTTGTGAGGGAGGTGCTGTCTTGTACGTTGTAAGAGGTTTAGGAGCATCCCTGGCTTCTCCCCACCAGGTGCCAGGAGCAACACCACCACCCCTCAGTTGTACAAACCAAAAAGATACGTGCAGATAGTGCCAAATGTCCCCTGGAGGCATAGTCACCCCCTGCTGAGACCACTGGCGTAGACAGTGACAGATGGTCTCATAAAAGGGAATTCGGGCAAAATGAGCCAGACTCCTTTCAGGGCCCATTAAAGAGTCCAAGGAGAAGGCGCACTCGTCTCCTGGCTGCTTCTGGGGGTATAAACAGAAGAGATGACATGGGTGAACTGGTACTTGGGCCACATCAAAGACCTGGAACAGCCCACGTACACTCGGTTTTGCCTGTGGGAGTCTACCACACCTCAAGTCTGGCCCTAAACGTCACTGGACATCAAGTCTCTTGCTTTGCTTTCCTATCACCCCACAGAGCATTCATAATCTCCCTCTACTGCTCCAAGTTCCTTCCTCTGCCCGCTGGATGAGACGGGGCCGGAGCCCCCTTGCCGGCAGGCCTTCAGTGCCCCAGCTGCGTCATGCGTCCGCCACCTCCATAAAGCCTGGGACTGTGACTCTTCATCCTTTCGTGATGTGCCAGCCACAGCAAGGTAATGAGTAAAAAATCAATCAGGGCCAAAAGTATTTAAGAGAGGCCAATCTCATGTCTGAGGGCTTCAGGACGAGATCACTACACAAAGGCCCCTCCGGCCTTCCAAGATAAAGCAACACTCTACTCAAATATGAAACCCTTCATCATTTCTCAAATCCCAAGTGACTGAATAAAAGTGCAAACCAGGGACTCACAGCTAAAAAACAGACCATGTTCCAAAAACACGTCGGCCTCTAAATCAGTTGTTTGGGAAACACAACCCATCCTTCTCTAGAAACAATGCACGAAGCAACAACAATACCAGTTTGCATTTGTGTAATATGTTTTCATTTACAAAGTACATTCAGATCCATTATTCCATTTAGTCTATAAAACAGCATGTGAAATATTGGGGGATTATTGTTCCCAAGTTCAGAAGAAGGAACTACAGCTCACAAGGGATAAATGAAAAGCAGTCCATAAAACACCAGCCAGCTTTATTCATGGGGAAATGCCCTCATCATCTGGGTGATAATGATTCTGCTGGAAAACAGTCCCGGGTGCGGTGGGTATGCCTTGGTCCTCTGGCTCAGCAACTCTGCCCCTGCTTCCCTCCCGTGATGGAGCTTTGTGTTATCCAGAACTTCATCCAAGTCATTGATAAAAGTAGATCACAAGGGAGGGCACAGGGCTCAGCATTATGGCTTCTAGTGACCGCCCCCATCAGGAGGGCCTCAAGACCCTGATCAGCACTTGACGCACCCACCTGTCCAGACCATGCATCAGTCTCTCTTTCCCCTGAACCCCTGGCTCTAAGCTCAAAGCTCCTGCTAGAAAGGAGTTCATAAAGCCCAGAGCATGAGCTCCAAGAGGCTGGTGGGTGGAGCTGAGGCCAGGGAAGGAGCAGGAGAAGCTGGAGAAGTACGAGGAGGAGCGGGAGGCGCCAGAAAAGGTGGGGAGAATATGTCCCCAGCTAGGAGCACCCCTCACCTCTGGCCTCATCTGCTACGTCACTACCACTGGAATAAACATCTGGGAAGAGGTGAGAAGTGTGCAGGATCACAAGGCAGCTGGCTTCGGAGACAGAAAAGGGGGGAGGAGGGGAACTGCATGGGGGCAGCAAGAAACAGGCAAGCGAGGGGAGGGGCAGGCCACGGGCTGATCGTGGAAAGCCATTCGGATCCCAGGAAAGCTGGATTTGGGCACATGTAATTCAGTCTGTTTGCTTAAAGTTGACACACTGGAGCTCTTCCCTAAAGCTGCTCAGACTTCATCAGAAATAACCGACTTGCCTGTTAATGCAGACTCCTGGCCGCCACTCCAGACCCACCCCCAGAGCTGGCCTCCTATCTCAGGGTGGCCTGGTCAAGGTGGTCTGAGGATCGCCCTGCGCGAAACATGGCCCTACATCCTGTGCTCCTGGAGGTCTCGTGTCCCATGGGCATCACTTCTGTCTCTCCTCCCTGTCTGCTGGGGCAGGTGCTGTTTGACGTTCAGGCAGGCCGTGACCGCAGCTCATCTGCCGGAGGACATGGCGTGGCGTAGTGTTATTCCAGTCCCTCGTTTGTTGTGTGCTATTTTCACTTTCCTCAGATACTCCAGGAGCCATACATACAGGTAAGCCTCACAACAGCCTCCCAGCGGCAGCTCAGAAGAACGCTGCTGGCATTGATCCCTGGGCTGCCCCTGTCCTTCGGAAGTGCATCAGTGGTGAGAAATATGTCCTTGTGTGATGGGTGGGAGATGTGCAAGCAGCCAAACACCACTTGGCACCAAGTCTGAAGACTGAGGCACGTGATCTAGCAGGGAAATCGCAGTTGGGTCTGAGGCCAAGGGTCTGCCTTCCTGCCGGGACCTGAGCACAGGGGAGGAGGAGGGGCTCCAATTCTACCCCCAGTAAGGGCAGCATGGGGGTCAGAGCTCACATGAACAGGCTTGTTTTCTTTAAAACGGTATCTGCTGTTATTTCAGCCTGCTCTGGTGTGAAGGTGGGCCCCGGGTTCTCCCTGAACAGGCACCTTTCCATACCCATCGCTGCAGGAGAGTGTCAGACTACCGTGAGGACTAGGCAGGCCCTGGGCCGGGACTCACCTTGCCAGTGGTGCTTGTAGTCACACATACGGGACAGGGCAATCATCATGGCGCAGTAAAGGGGCAAGATGGCAGCACAGAGCCGCCAACTCTTCCCCCGGCCGCTCTCGGTGAAGCAATGCAGCTTGCCCGCCAAGTAGAACGTCGTGAAGCCGAGGCCAGAAAAGGCAACTGCCAGAGGGAAACAGCAGGTGTTACGCTAGCAGGTGGGAAGTGGCAGGGACACAACACAGCACATCCTGGGCAGCCCGTCTCCCATCTCGCACACCCCAGGGCCAAGGCATTTGGGCACCAGGCACCGTCCAGGCAAGGATGACCGTCCAGGCTGTGTGTGATCAAAACGTATTCTATTTCCTTCCCTCCTTCCTTCCTTCCTTCCCTCCGTCCCTGCCTCCCTCCGTCCCTGCCTCCCTCCCTCCCTCCTTCCTTCCTTCCACAAGGATTAATGGGTATCTACTGTATGCTACACGGTCATTGCTCTAGGTGGGGAATAACAAAGTGCATCCGATGCAGTCTCTGTGACAAGGGGCTCAAGGTCTGGTTGAAGGAGACATAGCCATGTGTAGAGAGGATTTTAATATAATGTGTTGGGTTCTAGAAGAAAAAAGTGTGTACAGAACATAAGACTGTGATGACTGCTGAGATGTGAAGAGTGAGGGAAAGAAGAGATTCGGGGCTTGGAGGCGCTCAGTAAGATGGGTCCAGCACAACTATGGAGGAATGAGTTTGATGGAGAGGTTGGCAGTGACAGATGCCTTGTTTACTCCTAAAAATTATGGTTATTGATCTTTAGAATTGCAGAGACAGCTCATGACTATGTTAAATCCATTGTCGAAAGTGTGGGGGATGGGTGCAGCATGTGTAATTCCCAGACTTCTCACACGGTCAAGTTTAAACACAGCTGGAACTCAGTGGGATTTAAAGCAGATCTTCTGTGGGTTTAGAATGGTCTGCAACCCTGGCTACCCATGGAGTAGGAAGGTGAAAACCTGAAAAACCTGGGAAGCTTTACAAAATCCTGGTAGCCAGGTCTCACTGCCGTACATTCTGTTGGTGCTGGTCTACTGGTCTGGAGCGTGTGTGTGTGTGGAGTGTGAGTGTGTATATGGACAGTATATGTGTGTGCGCATATGTACACGTGGGTGTGTGAGTGTACACGCGTGTGCTCCCCGAGTGATTCTAACACCAGCTGGGACTGAGCTTCCGACACTCGTTGAAGCCACAGCCCCTGCCTTCTCTAGACACCAGCCTAACCAAAGCCTTCCTCTTGGTGAGAAAATACTCCTGAGGGGCAGACTCCTTGGTAACCCGCCCACACAGAGGCTTGGTAATACCGGTCTTGCAAATACTCCGGAGGCCAGTCCACTGGCGACTTGGAGAGACTGCCTCAGCCCACCCAGCAGCCTCAGCATCCCTGAGTTAGTTACAGATGCAGAAAGTCAGGCCTGCCCGGACCTGCTGAGTTAGACTCTGCATCTCGCAAGGTCCACGAGAGACATGTGTATACTCTCCAGTCTGAGGGCCTGGCCTAAAACACAATCATCCTCTTTATAGGGAAATAATCCAAAAACATGGAGAGCTCTAGAAGATATTCTGGTCGAGTTATTTATAATCATAGAACAATGCAAGATGATGAATGCAGAGGCACAGAGTAGTAAACTGTGATATTTCCATTCAGGGGACTATGACGCACCCACGAAAATCACAGTGCTCACACAGCGCTACGGACAATCCTCACAGTACCATGTTAAGGGAAAAAAGCAGGACCTCAAATTGTAGGTTCAAGATAATCATGGCTATAGCACATAAAAATGAATAAACTGCAGCTTTATCAAATTATCTCTGATAATGTGTCTTTTTTTTTTTTTTTAGATAGAGACAGAGAGAGCAAGTAGGGGTGGGGAGGGACAAGGGGGAGGGAGAGAGAATCTTAAGCAGGCTCCACGCCCAGAGTGGAGCCCGACGCAGGGTTGGATCCCACGACGCTGAGATCCTGACCGGAGCCTAAATCAAGAGTCAGATGCTTAACCGACAGAGACACCCAGGTGCCCCAATAATGTGTCTTCTTAAAAGAGATCCCCCAGGTACAAACATAAACTTATGCCAAAGTAGAAAGCTTTCAACAACCAAGTTAAAGAAGGTAAGAGGGTGTTCCCCCCCCCCCTTTTTAAACAGAAGATTAAATCAGGTTTATCTCAGGAATAAAAATGAAGCACTTAAACATTTTTGAATAATGATTAGCACTTAAATAAACAGCAAAGCTGTGCCAATACATATTAAATATTCTGTTTAAAAGAAGAATATGTAAGGAGCTTCATTGTTCAGGGCTGTTCTACATTTTTGCTATGATGGAAGGTTTTTAAGTGATTTATGGGCATTTGAAAGTGGCCCCATTTGGCCACCATCCTAGCAAGCACAATGGGTTCTTAATTTCGTGTCCTTACCCACGTTGCTCTGCTTCTTCTATTCATTTACACCCTCCCCTGAGGTAGCAGAATGGGAGGGGGAGGCTGGACAGTTGGCTCTGGTGGGTACTGGCCTCATCCTGAATTCTTATGGAGGAGTAACGGAATTCATTCAAACCAGACAGCTTAGCAAGTCTATCTGGCTAATTATACTGAATGTGGGAGCATAAAAGAACTGTCCCGGGGCTGTGTGGGGTTATGGATGAAAGTCTCCAAGATTTCAATCCAAGAGGCAGCCCTAAGTGTTGCCAAACTGGCATCTCTTGGGAAAAAAAGAACAACAACAAAAAAAGGAAGTCAATGAGTACAGCGTGGATGAGGAGCAGGAATTTGGTCTGTGTCCCCATAAAAAAAATTGGTTTGGACACTTTAACACAGACAAGTCCCAGCTCAAGCAGCCAATGCCGCCTGAGCCTCGAGGCACAAGACAGGCAAGGGAAGGGGCCGCTGAAAACTCTCCAAGGTCAAGACCTGGCGTGGGTAGCTCAAGGCCAGACCCTCAGACTGCACTAGATCACCTCCTTGTCCCACCCCCAGAACTCGAATTTGGCCGGCTTTGGCAGCAGCAACCCATTCTTTAGCGAGCAGGTAAAATGTACTCTCTGCCATGCCCTGGGACCCACACTGCAGCCCTCCAAAGTGTGGGAACGTCTGTTTCTTTGAAGAGGAGCGGGGAATCAAAAAGGCATTTTGAAAGGCTGGCTTCACCAGTTTAGATCCTGCGGGCATCCAGCAGCAGCTGCCGTTCTGCATATTCTACTGGGCCTTTGGGCAATGTTTTTAAAGCCGCACTGTGCGCCTTTACTTTTCTAGGTGACGTGACAGGCTCCAAATTCATGCCAACCCTTATCCTTGTCACTTTCTCAGTGACATTTATACAGCTGTTGAGCCAGCAGAATGTCCTCTGGCAAAAGGCTTCTGAGGCTCTGCCTTGGGGCCTGGACACCATGGGCACTTTGCATTCCTGCTTTCCCGAATACTGTCCGAATTAGAACTAGGCTCTCCCAAACCGCACTGAATTCATACGATCCCACGTTTTGTTCTTCCACCTCCTCCTGTGAGGCTGGGGATTGGGGACCAGGATGTAATCTCCCGGGAGCTGTCCAGCTCTCAGATCCTGGGGCTCACCAAGGCTCGGATCCCATTCAACTGGGAGAAAAAGGAAGCAGGGAAGTTTTTAAAGAAAGGCTTCCCAAGGCTAGCCAAGCAACACCCTATTCTCTTCTCAAAGAAACGTGCACTGGAGGCCCTGCAGAGCTGAAAAACCTTTTATGCTCATGTGGAACAGGTGAGGCCCTGTTCAT
This sequence comes from Leptonychotes weddellii, assembly GCF_054177405.1. Lineage (NCBI taxonomy): Eukaryota > Metazoa > Chordata > Mammalia > Carnivora > Phocidae > Leptonychotes > Leptonychotes weddellii. The sequence goes on from NC_138374.1 coordinate 9,775,636, forward strand.
TCTGTCTGCCTCTTCCCTTAGACACAGCCCCCGCTTCCAGCATGATTAAGAAATGGAACTGAGAGCAGAGCAGTCAAGCCAGTGGACATTTCAGAAGATGGAGATCATTCAATAGGGGAAATGTGTTCATACTTTGCTAACATCATGAAAAACAGAAATATGATTAGAACACTCCCAAGCCAGTAGGCAAGAGGATGCCAAGATTCTACCTGTCCCTAGGGATCCGAACTCGTCTATTTGCTCTCCAGAGTTTGAAACACACACAAGCTCTCTCACAGTGATCTATGGGGAAGAGCATATGCCCCTTGCTTTCAGAGCCTGTAGCAGGTTTTCTGAGCTAGAAACAGCTGACTGTAAATATTTATATGTTGATCTGTTTGTGAATAGCAAAGATGTTCCTGGAGCCTGTAAACTAGGAAGCAGAGGAAGGAGAATGATTTTCCCACCCTGTTTCTGGCACTTTCAATGCTCACTTCTGGCACTGTCGTCAATGAGAGGGGATAAGCAAAGCATCACAGTCCAAGCCGCTGGCCCAGGACCTGACACGAGGCACCTCCCCTGTGCAGGGCTCTCTGCCTGCTGGGGATTTTGAAAGGGAATCACTGGTTCTTCTCTCAGGCTTCATAGACGAATTGCCACAGGTTTACAACTCTCTCTTTGCAAAGAAAGTTCTAATTGTGGAGCTAGCTTAGGTGAAATAATGTGGTTTGCTTCCCCCCCACCCACCCACCCCTCATTGACTTTTAAAGCAAGTAGAAGACCTTTGGACCCCAATGATTGCCAGAAATAAGAAAACTGGCATGCACACACACAAAGCTTTCAAAATAAAATGAGAGAATAATCAGGGGGACAGATCCTGCTTTGCGTGTTGTGTTTTTCACTTTTGCTAATTATAATGAATTTCTCCAAACTGATCATTCCAGGCACCAAAAATGGAATTGTACCCTGATGAGGTAATCTGTACAAATTTTCCATTTTATGATGCTCAAACAGCTAGTATTTTCTTCTCCAAGAGCGAGAAGAGCAATACCAGATGGTTGAATAAATCTTAATACCACAGGGGGTTTTAAGAATGTCAGTGTAGGGCGCCTGGGTGGCTCAGTTGGTTAAGCGACTGCCTTCGGCTCAGGTCATGATCCTGGAGTCCCAGAATCGAGTCCCGCATCGGGCTCCCTGCTCGGCAGGGAGTCTGCTTCTCCCTCTGACCCTCCTCCCTCTCATGCTCTCTGTCTCTCATTCTCTCTGTCTCAAATAAATAAATAAAATCTTTAAAAAAAAAAAAAAAGAATGTCAGTGTATCTCTACAAGACCATCCAAAACCAGGACGTGGGAACGAGCATGTCTGGTCAGTACGGGACACTCCTTACAAGGACAGTGCTCCCAGCAGTCAGAGATCTGGGTTCTCATCATGGCTCTGTCATTAACTGAATACATGACCTTGGGCAAGTCACTTTCCCTCTCTGGGCCACAGTTTGTTCTGTAAAATGAGAGACTGAACCACGGGGGGGCCCCCAAGTCATGCCCACAGGGGTCAGGCAGATAGGGAACAGGAGTGAAGTAAGTGGATATTAGAGGCACCTTTTTGCACAAGCAGAAAACCCTCCTTCTCCTATTACTCCACTGTTGCTAGACACTCAGATAAGAAATACTTTGCTTTCTGAAAAAAATCAATGGCTCATTTGTGATGGTAAATGACAACTAACACCTGGCTTCACTATGGGGCGATAACTGGGAGTGGTGAGGACTGGGGAGCACCTGCCTGTTTAAAGATGCAGCTGGTGTCTGCCCTATAGAAATGTGGGCTCTGTGTTCCTGGAAGTTTTGATCTTCTGGCAAACAAAGGAGGGATATCCTGATGTGTGTGGTAAATGTCTCCATTTTAACATATTAACAACTCATCCAAAATTAATACAGTGCAGACCAAACGAACTTCACCTGTGGGCCAACAGGGCTGGATCTGCGGACTGCCAATTTGACAGGTCACCTGACCCCTGTCTTCCAGTGCTGACTGGTTAAATCACCCTCTATGCCTGAGCTGAAAATTACACAAGTCAAATTTGTCCCTGCTCTCCACACTAGAGCAAAGAAGCACTTGAGCTTGGGGTGATTTTGTTTAAACCAACCGCAACAGCAAATTAAGTGACATAGGAGATTTGGGGACTAAGAAATCCATTCAACAGTAGGGACTACAGACAGTCCCTGACTTACAAGGGTGCTACTTACTTTTTTTTTTTTACTTTATAATGGTGTGAAACCGTACTTTGATTTCTGAATTTTGTCCTTTTCCCATGGATGTGACATGCGATATGACCCTTTGTCGTGATGCTCAGAGGTACCAGACGCAGCATAGGGTCAGTCCTGCGATCCCCAGGGCAAACAACCGACACGCTTATAGCTGTCCTGTTCTTCACTTTCAGTACAGTGTTCAATAAGTCCCAAGAGAATTCAACACTTGATTATAAAATAAGCTTTGTGTTAGATGATTTTGCCCAGCTGTAGACTAATGTCAGTGTTATGAGCAGTTCAAAGGGGGACCAGGCTAAGCTATGAAGGGCAGTAGATTAGGTGTGTTAAATGCATTTTCAACTTATGATATTTTCAACTTACCATGGGTTTGTCAGGCTATAACCCCATCATAAGTTGAGGAAAATCTGTACTGTGTGCTGTTGGAGAGTGTGGGCTTTCGAGGCAAACCCGTGTGGTCTCAGCTCTGCCACTTAACTCCCATATAAGCTCGCCTCTTGGGGTCTCAGTTTCCTTATTTGTGCAATAGGGTTAGTAGCACTTGCCTTACAAAGTTATCTCACAAATCAGTTAATGAGGAATTGTAAGATGCTTAGCGTAGTGCTCGGTGCCAAGTGATCACTTGTCTAACCCATAGCCTTGGTTCTGTGAAGTTCCATTCTGCAAGAGGAGCCTTCACAAGTCTACTCTTGCAATCTGCAGCTCTTTAGTTATATAACTGCATGCTCGCTCTGAGAGAATTCTAGAGCTAGGTATTAGGCTGCTATAATTCCGTAGCCCCCAAGGCTCTCAGTAGATATAAAATGATCTTAGCCAGCAAAATGAACAACCTTGAAGACTCAGTGAGGTAAGTCAGTGGATATATCTTTCTGATCCCACTTCGTAGGATGCCTGAAGCTCTCAGATGAGAGGGTCAGAGAGCCAAGAGGCCATGCCTGTGCTAAGGGATGCATCACATAGCTTTTCTCCTACGACTCCCCAGAAACAAGCTTCATTGTGTCAGAACCTTTGATGTCTCTGTGGCCCTAAGTGCCTTAATGTGACTAGTTTCTCCTTCACAGTTTCGATGTCATAGTTTCTTAATTCACAGCTCAGCCTAGCCAAGATGCTCGCTCTGTTTTCTATGACAAGCTAGATTCATTAATATTCTAAGATATTGGTTAAGAGATTTTACTTTAAAAACAAAGGATGAGGGGTGCCTGGGTGGCTCAGTTGTTAAGCGTCTACCTTCAGCTCAGGTCATGATCCCAGGGTCCTGGGATGGAGCCCCGCATCAGGCTCCCTGCTCGGAGGGAAGCCTGCTTCTCCCTCTCCCACTCCCCCTGCTTGTGTTCCTGCTCTCACTATCTCTCTCTCTGTCAATAAAATCCTTAAAAAAAAAAAAAGGTGAAAGTAGATCGCTACAAATCCTAGTGAGAATGTGGATCCACAGTGCATCTGTAGCCTAAAGCCATTCAACGGAATTTAAGGAATGACTGCTATTTATTCTGCACAAAATTATCAACAGAAGATCATTAACATTTGATTTAACTACCCAATCAGAGTTACAATTTCAAGGGTCAATTCTGATGAAAACTACAGAACAGACTCAGTACCCACAGTGATTTTTAAAATAGCCCACCTTCTCCACAGTTTAGGAGCAATGAGATTCTTTGTGCTCAGATGTAGGAGGCAAAAAATCTATCTTTGCTGGAAGAAAGAGAATTGTCAAAATCCTTGAAATCTTTTGAATCACATCAATCAATGATTTTTCTAAAATTTCTTTTAAGTACAAGAGTTCATCACAATCAGTATAATTCAACAACCCCAAAAGTACCAACTGATTCAACTAGATAATTTAGGGGACAGGATTTAGGTCCTGATTTATCTTGGTAAGCATCTATACATACTTCCTTTCTTTGCTTGTATAAGCAGGCAGACCTAGATCCCACTAGACTATAACATCCATGTGGGCTGGACTTACGCTACCTTCTTCACACTTGGATCTGTACAGTCCTACACTCTACCGGCCCCAATAAATATGTGCTGAATGAAGAGAGGGCTTAACACAAAGGTATATTATTGTCATACAGTCCTTCATTCACTCTCTCAACACCTATTTATCAATGGCCTCAAGGAACCAAGGACTTTGCTGGACCATAGTGATGGGAAGATGCATAAGACCCAGTTCTTGCCCAGGAGGAGTTTTGTTTGGGAGAGAAAAACTGGGAAAAACAAGGCAAGCTCCATGGAGTAAATAAAATTGGAGCCTGGAGGACAGACAGAAGGAAGGGGCTGTAAAACCACCTCAGTTATCTGGGATCCAGAGGCTAAAGTCATTCAACCCTGCTGCTGAACTGCCTCAGATTCTAGGCATGGTCACCGTGGCTGTCAGCCTCAGGAAGAATGACTTACTCCAGTACCATCAGCCTTAAGATCTAATAAGAGTTGGTGTGCTGGTGAGAAAGTGAAAGCCGTCTGTTACACCAAAGGAGATTAGGTAGATCCTAAGCAGCTTGGGGAAGGCAGGCTGAGCCTGGGACTGTTGAAGCCAGCAGCACCTGACTGTCTGCTCCACAGGGATGGAGACAACCATCTTGACCCACTACAGGGAGCTGGGTGGCCAAGCAGACCTGGTAGGTACAACTCCAGAGATGGGACATGAATTGAGAACCTACAGCTAGTCAGAGATGGAGTGAGGATCTAGGCACAGGTGAGAAGCGCTCTGTAGCACAGCTGGGTGGACCTAGATATGCGTCCTGACCCCACCACCTGTTACCTGTGTGACTTAAGGCAAGGTGCTTAACTTCTAAAACTCAGGCTTGCCATCTGTAAAATGGACAAGCCAGCAGCTGTCCAACAGAGTGATTGGGAGAACCAATCACAGAGTGTCCATGATACGCCGGACGAAGTGCCTGGCAGTCCTTAGGCTCTCGGTGATGGTCTGATCCCTTTTCCTGTCTCTCTGCCTTCCTACTCATGCTCTTTCTCAAAATGATGCTGCCTCCCAAAGTGAATCTGCGAGTGTGGAAGAGGAAATGAAGCAGATGCACATACCAAGATAACAAGGATGTGAACTCCGTGGCACCAGGATGGCTCCATGACCAAGAAGGTGTCTGCATCCTCTGCCATTATATGCCCCACACAAGAACAGTACCACACAAGTCGTGGGTGCTCGATAAATACAAGTGAATGAACGTATTAATGAAAGGAAGGAATGGTAGGATAATATGAAAGCTAGACTGGGCGCTCTATGGGAGCACAGTGATGAGCATCTCTTCTCTGCCTAGCTAACTCCTACTCACTCTTTAGGTCTCAGTTTAAATGTCACCTCCTCAAGGCCCTCCCTGGCAGTGTAACGGGCTCTTACAATGCCTTCTACCTATCCTTCATAACACTTAACACCACTCTTTTTATTTATGTGATTGCCTAGCATCTACCTCCCTTCTACTGGATTCTAAAGTATGGGGGCAGAGGCTGTGTTCCCCATGCCTGCATGCACTAGGTGCTCCATAAATGTGCATAGTAAATAAATGGCTGCAGATCTGACAGGGAAGGTTTCACAAAAGGAGGAGGCAGGGAGGTACCCAAAGATGGAGAAGGGGTGGAGTCAGGCACTGGCTCAGAATAACATATGGGAGGGAGACAGGCTGGCGCGTTCATTCAATTCTTCCTTAGCACATCCCATCCTCCAGATATATAGTCAGTCAGTCAGTCTCCCTCTCTCTCTCTCTCTCTGTCTCACACACACACACACATACTTCCTACAAGGTTCTTCCTACAAGGATGACCCCAGAATCCTTCTGGAGCTTTCCGAACAGAAGCCCCTCTGTTCCCCAGGGACTGACAGCCATCCCCCCCCAATATCTGGGCTAGATTCCAGGGAACAACGAGAGACGCTCGCAGCATTCTCAGATGAGGGGAAGCTATGGAAAGGGAAGCAACACAAGATTCCAAGCGTCTGAAGGACAGACAGGTGGAGTGGAGTTTCATTAAAGTAGAAAGGAAGGAAAGAGGAGACTGAGCTGACTTGAGCAGATTCCAAGAATGTCCTGTCAGGACAGCAAGACCATCAGGCGTGGAGTGCCTCCATCCACCAGGCACTGTTCTAGAAGCTTTCCTTACCTGGCCTTACTTCATCCCTAGAACAACCAGTGACATAGGTATTAGGCCCATTTTATGGATGAGAAATGGAGTCCCAGAGAGGTCAAATTACTGACTGAAGGTTAATACAGACCTTAAAAATGGTGAATTATTTCTTTGGGGGGGGGGCAGGGGCAGAAGGAGAGAGAATCTTGAGCAGGTTCCACGCCCAGTACAGAGCCAAACACAGGAGTCGATCTCACAACCCAGAGACCGTGACCTGAGCCAAAATCGAGTCGGATGCTTAACCAACCGAGCCACCCAAGCGCCCCAATGGTGAATTATTTCTAAATGGAGCAAGAAATCACAATTTTCTTAGCATAACTGCAGTTATGACACTGCTAACTGCCTATCTGTTTTGATACCCCCGGGAGACACGTGCCCTTCAGGGTCACCACTGAAGCCCAAGGACCCAGCACACTGCCTGACAAGGAAAGTAACCAATATATGGTAACCGAATGAATATATAAATGGTAGAGACCGTTTATTCATTTCACAAACACAACTGGACTCAATATTAAGTACTCTGGCAACAGGCCAAGGTCCTTGGGGACAGAAAAACATTATGACCGTGAAAGGTCATGTCCTTCATCCCCTATTTCTAGGCAGGGTGATACTTAAGCCTCCTGAGCCAGACGAGATTTCCATCTCATGATAGCAATGAGAGTATTGCCTTGTTTGAGGATGAGCAATGGGGAAAAGGAAAAGGAACCAAAAAGCTCATAATTAGTCTGAAAGCAAATGTCAATGGCAGGAAACAAAAACAGTAGAGGCGGAGGACTGTAAGCTCCTTGTGTAACCCCGGTCCCATGTCTTCAAACAGGATTCTGTTCTGAAAAAAAGAACCACAACCAACTCAGGCACAATGCACAAAAAAGTGCAGGGAGAGCTCCAGTGGCCGGGAAGAAAGGGACTTTGCGGGAAGAAGGTGGCAGTCTTTTCGTCAGTCCTTGGAGGCACGATCCTGCGAAAAGGTGAAGCATCAGCAGAGAAGGATTAAGGATTTTTAAATGACAGAAGCCACTCTGGCTCCCCCCACACACCCCACACCACTTGATGACAAAGTCTTGTTAGGAATCATAAATGGTACTCCTCACCCTAGAGAGAGCTATGAACAGTCACCAAGATGGGAAGTGGTTTTGGATACCAGAGCATCCTGATCTACAGAAGGTCTAGGTCGCCAAGACAACTTTTGCTTTTTTCCCTTGTGATTATATGCCACAATGATCTGAAACATAAATATAAAAATATGCCCTCAAAATGGAGAAATTACCTTCTTCCATAACTTCATTAGGGAAGCTGATAGAAGAATGGGCCAGCTTCAGATCAAGATAACATTTTAATGAAAAATAAATTTTGCCTCCAAAGGCCTTAGCGGAACATAAATTTGATGGTGAAATTTCAGTAGCAATGCACATGTTGGAGAAACAACTAAAAAGGCAGTAGCCATGAATATGTCCAGTGTGTTCATCCGATCAGCCTCTATGTGGGGTGCATGAACTTCAGAGAAGCCTTTGAAGTCTTAACGATGGCTACTGCCCAGCTATCTGCCAATGACGTGACCTTTAGTGAGTTGTTATACTACCTGCAATATGATTTGTTAGGGAAAAACCACCCTTCTAACCCGCCCCTAGCACTAGCCCTGATCGGGGATCTCAGCTCACATAGGAGGAGAACATGTGAGGTGACAGACAATGTATATATTGGTCTTTGCCCCTGGTTCCTGGCACAGAGCTCCTAAAGCCCTTATAAATTCCCAAGTGATAAGCCCTAGGAGCATCTCTTATTCTAATGTGGTGACTCTGGGTGGGCTCCTGGATAGGGGCTGGTCACCAGAAAGACCAAGTCATGACTAGAAGCTTGGGAATTTCAGCCCCACCTGCCATTCTCCAGCGAGGAGAGGGGGGCTGGAAATAGAGTCAATAATCGATCATGTCTATATGATGAAGCCTCCACAAAAATCCCCAAACTATGGGGTTCAGAGAGCTTCCAGGCTGGTGAACATACCAGGAGGATGACCCCAACTCCATGGAGCCAGAAGCTTCTGTGCCTTATCTCTGATCTCAGAAGACCTTCCTTAAGACAACATCCAAGTTGCAACTTGCTCTACACAACAAACTGAAATGCACCTGCTGGGCTCTTTTAAATCCTTTACTCCAAGACAGCACAAAATAGAACAAAATTAGAACTCTTCCAGGCATTACAGGATTTGGGTTCTGGGTCATAGTGGTGTCCCCCGTCAGCAGTCTTACCTAGCTGCCAAATGGGGACAAAGAACTGCCTCACCTGAGTCTCAAAAACACAATTTTTGTGAAAGTACTTGGTAAACAGAAATTCAACGTACAAATGAAAGGTGGTGTTAAAAATGCTGGTGAAACCGATGAGAAACATTGCAGCCGGCCTTGGACCCAGATCTGTCTGCTTCTCAGCCCGACATGAGTCTCCTTTCCCAACACAGAAAGAGCTAACACTTCCCCAACCCAGGATTTCATTTCCCGCAGCACGGCTGCCTATAGATCCTGACTGAAATAACTAAATGTTGAGTGAAATACAAAAGCAAGCAAACAATCTTTTCAACTTATCACTGAGTTGACACAAAGAGACGAATTCATGAAAGCAAGGTTCCTCAAAATGAAAGGAAAGCATAGGTCTTAGATACAAGGAAACAGCAAAGTCAGACTGTGCCCTGAGTGTGTTCACAGAAACCTGCAGACCTGGAGCCCTGCTTTGATGTCGCCATGAGGCACAGTCTCAGGCTTATCCGAGGTGGCGCATCTAACAGGAGAGCCCTGAATAAACCTTATTCAGAGTAAAGAAGGAGGAAACAATAAGGAGACTTGTCTGTCTCCAGCTTTGTGCTGTATGGAGAGACCTCACAACTCTAACACACCTCTCACAGGTTTTTGCTGTCCAATTTGTGTTTCTCATACGGTCCCCACAAAACCCTACGTGGAGCATTAATTCTGGAGGGCCCTGGAGCAGGTAGTACTCTCTGGAAAAATTCATCTTCAACCCAGACATCAAAATATTCCCCAAAACAACGTTCTAGGAAAAAATTAAAAGCCCAAGGGGTGCCTGGGTGCCTCAGTTAGTAAAGCATCTGACTCTTGATTTCAGCTCAGGTCCTGATCTCATGGTCGTGAGACTGAGCCCTGCATGGGGCTCCCCACTCAGTGGGAGTCTGCTTGAGATTCTCTCTCTCCCTTTCCCCAAGCTGCCCCCGCTCTCTATTAAAAAAATAAAATCTTAAAAAAAAAAGCCCAGAGTAAGAAAGCTCAAAACACAAAAGATTTCAGGGCATATATAGGAAAAACAGACTCATAACAACTTCAGATATTGTAAGGCACAGAAGATAAAATAATTATTTGCAACGTGTTTAAGGAAATTATAGGGAAGCATGAAAATAAGGACAAAGAACATGCACTATAAAAAATAACAAAGCAGATTTTTTTAAAGGACCAAATAGAATTCTATAAATAAAAAAAGAGTAATTGAACTTAAAAACTCGATAGATTAAATAAGCATGTGAGACAACACTGAATAGAGAATTAATAAGTTGGACGAGAGATTCAAAATTTTTCCAGAATGCAGTTGAACGTTTATGTGAAAGGACTAAGCTCTAAAAATACATACAAATTACCAAAAATATCTCAAGAAAAAACAACTAAAACACAAGAGCTTTATAACTTTAAACTGATTCAGTATTTTAAATTCTAGGACCAAATATTTTATGGGCATACCTGCCAGACATCCCAAAAGGAAATAAATCATCTTACACTCTTTACAAAGAATTAAAAATGAGAGAACACTCATTTTGTGAAGCTTAACTGTGCTATTTAAATCTTATATATTTTCCCACTTATGTTTGATCTGTCAGTCACTGAAATAAATAATAAGGTTTCCAACCATTTTGGTGGATTTTGTGGGTCTTGTCTTTCTTTTTTATACTTCTGTCTGGTTTTGATAACAGTGATTACAAAACCAGACAATTGTGGTACCAGAAATGAGAATTATTGGCCAACATCACTCAAAACATATTTACAAATGTCTTCAACAGAATATTATCAGCCAGATCTTGCATTAAGGAAAAAGGGGAACACAGCTAAACCAAAGTGGGTTAATTACAGGAATCAACACTTGTTTCATATTTTAATAATTGATGACTATAAATCACCACATTAACACACTAAAGGGAAAAAACACCAACTGGTAGATGCACAAAATTCAAAATTCATCCTTACAAATTATAAATAAAAGGAACCTGATAAAAAATGTCTACCAAAAAATCATATTTAATGGTAAAATGTTTAAAACATCCCCTTTACATCAGTAATGGGACATGAATGCTTGCTATCCCCACTTCTAGAACATTGTAGGGAGGTCCTAGCTAGTGAAGATAAGAGAATGAAATAAAAAAGTTTAAAAATTGGAAAGGAAAAAATAAAACAGTCATTATTTGTAGGTAAATAGATTTTCTTTGTAGAAAACCCAAAATAATTTATACAGATAAGTAGTCAGAATTAACTAGGGGAGTTTAGCAAAATTTCTGCATTAAAAAACCAATATACCAAAGTCAATTATATTCCTGGATACCAGAAAACAACCAGACAGAAAACATAATTTAAAAAATAAAATTTACAGTAGCAATATGAATATAAAGTATCTAAAATTAATGTGCTAAATAATGTGGAAATAAAACTACTAATAGACATTAAGACCTAAATAGACAATTATACCATGCATTTATATAGGGAGGTATCACATCTCCCCAAATTGAACCACAGATTCAATAAAATGTCAATCAAAAATCTCAATAAGGATTTTCATGGAACTTGACCAGCTGATTCTAAAATGCATATGGAAGAGCAAAGGGCTGAGAAGAGCCAAAACACTACGGAAGAAGAACAAGGTCAGAGATGTGGTAGTCAGTCCTCTAATTCTAGTGAAGAATATGCACTAAGGTGTTAAAGCTGGTGACTTCTGGGCAGTAGTAACTTTCTATAGTATGCATGTGCTACTTCTGTAATAACAAAACAATTATTAAAATGAATGAATAAATAAAAGAATGAATACACAAATTAAATGTGGGAGGCAAAACCAAACAAATAAACATAAAGATAATAAAGAAGACAGGCACAGAGAGGAAGAAGAGGTTTGCTGCGCAAATAACCAACAAAGAGCTAATATTCAGAATATTTTTTTCAAAAAACCCTGTAAGTCAGTGAAATAAAAGCAGGCAATGTAATTGAAAAATAGGCAAAAGATAGGAATAGTAATGTCCTATAAAGCGGAAATCTAAATTCGATTAAGCTTAGGAGAAGATGGTCCAGCTCAGTAATCATCAGGAAGATACATATGGTAACCCCAGGGCTGCCATCAGACCCCCGCCCCAGACCAGCAAAAACTACATTCTGATGGCGCCAAGTTTCTGACAAGGCTGTGGGCAGGAGGAACTCTCATAACTTGCTGGTGAGACTGTAAGAACAGTTTGGCATTTTCTTCAAGTTGAAGATGAGCAAATGCCCAGAAATCTGCCAGGAATACATCTGAGAGTTATTTTTGCAGTAAGTGCACCAGGAGTTCATAGCAACGCTGTTCATAACTGCTATAACTTGGAGATGACCCAAGTGTCCATTAACAGAATGATTTTTTTTCAAAAACTGGGATATTCATGTCCTGGAATATTACACAGCAATGAAAATGAGTGAACTTCTACCATATGCATTAATAAATAGAAGGATCTCAAAAACAACGGTAAGCAAAAGAAACAAATCAAAAAATATATTCTATATGACTCCATTTATGTAAAGTTCAAAAATAGGCAAAACTAAGCAATATTTTGTTTAGGAATGTGTGTGTGTGTGTATCAGACTACCTACAAAAACAAATAACTTATTTAAAAAAATTCAAGATAATGGCAAAAGTGGGAAGAGAACAATAAGGTACCATGAAGGGTCACACCGGATTTCTAAGAGTATATTTAAATTCTATTTGTCTTAATCCAAGTAATGAGTACATGAGATTCTGTTTTCTGTTATGATTTAAAATCTATTAATACTATTATTTAACTTATTATTATTACTGTTATAACTATTATTTAATTTAATATTATTATGTAAACCCTACAGATATATTTTATATATGACTTTGTACATATATGATTAACTAACCGTCCCTATAAAACAATAGCAGGGTACTAAGAAAATGATCTAGTCCAGGAACAAGTGCAGATTAGATAGAGCCGGCCACCAAACTGTTCACCCTATATTGTGGACTATTCAGCCATTCATTTGGTCATCAAGCAAGTCAGGCCATTTAAAAAAGGGACACCAAGTTCAAGTCCCCCAGCCCTGGTCTCCTTTTACTGTAAAGCTTACCTATGAAAGCTCCATGATCACAGGGCAGGCACTGTGCATTCCAGGGTACGGGTACCATACTGAGCCACACACCAGTGAACCCAAAGTACTGGATTTGGTTTTAGGAGATGCTAAGTATCATAATTATGGAGACTTTAAATTGCAATTTTATGACGACCGTGATTTGCTTAACCAGAAAACAGAAGCAATGCTCCTGAAGAAAAAGCAACAAAGGAAGCCTACTCGAACATCACCTCATTATTCAAGTGCAACGAACTCCAGCTAATACTTAATTACAAGAGGCATTTGGAGGCTGCAAGTAGAATAAGACATGGCATTCTCCCGAGGCACTTGATTGATTTCTCAGATTATAAAATTCAAGCCACTGAGAATTCTGAAAACATTGATTTAGCAAGAGAGAGCCCAGGGAGCGCTCAAGCCTTGTAATGAGAATAAATACAGAATAAATGAAACTGGCCAGGTTGTCTGTTACAGATTTTACACTAGGACGTTTTTCAAGCTTCATTGCTACTTTATTTTTCTAATGTAACTATTTCTTAGGGGTGAAAAGACAGGCCTCATCCCTTTTTCTCTTGTACATTGCAAAACACACAACTGCAACTCTGTGCCATTTGTTATGATGTTTTGCATGATCTACACAGGTTCAGAAATATGTTTAATCAGGACTTGGATTGTTTATTTTGTTTAAAAATTATTAGCAACGAAGCATGCCTCACAAACATGAACATTAAATACTTTTGTTACAAAGTTTTCGAGGAAGAAAGCAGCTACTTTGTGCATACATGACCAGTTGGAGATTTTTTCAACTAACATCTTAAACTGAATGTAAGATATGTACATATTGATGCAAAGTAACATCTGTGTGCCTGGGTTTGAATACTAGCTTTTATTTACTATTTATGGGACCTCGGACAAGATACTTAACCCTCTGGGTCTCACCTGCAAAATGGGATTTTTAGAATATCTACCATATCTACCGTATAGGGTTTTCCTGAGGATTGAACAAGACAATACATTTAGAACAATTTGGTGCATGCCCAGAATATAATAAATTCTCAAGAAACATTAGCTGTACACAGTCAAGAGAAAGCTTCTATGCTTAGTTCAATATGCTCCACAGGAGACTGAACTTTCCCTATGTTCCTTCTATTGTAAATGGCAAACTTAAATTTTATACTCATGTCCACACCATTTGACGTCCTACCCATGAAATTTGAACACAACCTGCACCCACAAACAGGTGCTTGGCCCCACTGTAATTTCCAAGATGAGAAAGAACAATTACTCCCCAGGACACTGAAAGCCCTTCCCTATGAGATTGAAAATGACCTCCAGGAAACTTTTCAAAAACATGGAAAACAGAAAAGGTGCCAGAAGTCTGATGACAAGGAAACATCTTAATTTTTTTTAAAGATTTACTTATTTAAGGGGGGGTAGGGAGCATGTGTGAACAAGGGGAGGGGCAGAGGGGGAAGGAGAGAGAATCTCAAGCAGACCCCACACTGAGCGTGGAGCCCAATGTAGGGCTTGATCCTAGGACCCTGAGATCATGACGGGAGCCGAAACCAAGAGTCAGATGCTTAACTGACTTTACCACCAGGTGCCCTGGAAATATCTTAATGTTTTAAAAAGGCTTAAAGAGAAAATTGGAATTCTGGAAATGAAAGACCGAAACATCGGCTATGGGTCTCCGACAATATTCACAGAATGGAGTGTGACCTCCTGACAGAGCTCACCGTTTTCCCAACGCAGGGAGGAGAGGGAGTTAGTCACACAAGCCACCAGTCTACAGAAAAAACAGATCAGGGTGATACCCAAGCCTACAGTTTGGTCTCAGAGTACACACAGCCAGTTAGTCTCCTGGAAGAATCCTTCCTACACTGTCTTAACTTCTTTACTGGACTGAGTTCCTTGAGGGCAGATGCTGTCTTATTCACCTCTGCAGCTTCAACACATAATTTAGTGCCTGGAACTCAGAAAGCAATCAATAAATGTCAGTTGGGTGAATGAATGTCATTCTCCTCAAGGTCACCATTGAAAGTGATAGACAGAAGAGCCAAATTACATTCATTCACTCATTCAAACAAATAGACGTGAAGCTAGTCAGACCTCCCAAATCCCATGCTTTCTGCCTTGCACAATGACACCCTCAGTGAGTCTAAATTTTAATGAGGTATATTTGCCAAAACCTCACCTGAGAATTTTAACAGACTGAGCAAAAGGCTGGGGGTGGGGGGCGTTGTGAAGTGCTATTTTGGTAACTGACGAAAAAGCTAGGTTTTCCTTTTTTTCTCCAGAAGCAAAAATAAGGGCTTTGTTATTTGGGTCCTGCTTCTTTCGGTGTTTTGGGTTTATTTCTCCCTTACTGGTACTATTCTCCATTCCCTTCCACCCCTACTTCCCAAATTTGGCACTCAGTTTAACTAACAGCCTCTGGGAGATTATCAGCCCTCTCAAAACTTCCTAAAGGCAGGCAAGGAGTCATATGCTGCCCAGAGAAGGTGGACAGAGTCAGCTGCCATGGATCCAGAGGTGAATACGTGGAGACATGGAGGGGAATGGCCAAGTCTAGAGAGCAGCTCAAGTCATGGCACTGATCCTGTTAGATCCGTCCCTCTACCTCTCTGTGATTCTCTAAGAGTTCCAGACCTCCATGGGCATGAGAAGCTCTGAACTTATTCTCAGGGATAGGCAATCTCGCTGACAGCAAAAAGTTACTTAAAGTGAATCTATGAGGCGCCTGGGTCGCTCAGTTGTTAAGCATCTGCCTTCGGCTCAGGTCATGATCCCAGGGTACTGGGATCAAGCACCGCAACGGGGTCCCTGCTCGGCAGGAAGCCTGCTTCTCCTCTCCCACTCCCCCTCCCGCTTATATTCCCTCTCTCGCTGTCTCTCTGTCAAATAAATAAATAAAAACTTTAAAAACAATAATAAAGTGAATCTATTCACAACAGAAAGCAACCTTTCACATTAAATAGTGCAAAAGAGCTTTTATTGAGGTTCCAGCTCAAAAAAATTGAACTACAACTTATGAAAACTTTATTTTATCTTCTATTTAACACAATATGGGTTACAATTGCAACTAAGCTAATTTCTAGAACAAAGAATAAATCAAGTTTTGATTGCTTCTGACATAATGTAGAAAATAAGAGCGTGCAGCAATACTATTCATTTTGCCCTCAAAATCACTAGAAGGATCTTTTTATTAACAGAAATATCAGTAGTATTCATTTTCCCTCAATTACATCTTATAATCCTTTGATACTCAAATCTGTCTCTTCTGAAACAACTCTACTGGCCTCATCCTACTGGATTTGCTTCTTTTCAATCGCTAAACTGGTCTCTTTGGCCCAGCAGCCTGGCAACATCACTTTCACTGACCTCGTGAAATCTTGAATCTTTCTCAAGATGTGCAGTTTCCCTCGATCACCAACTTGTAATGTGCTGATACTGTACTGTCCTATTAAAACAACCAATAGCCACTGAGAACTGAGCAGGGTGGCAGGTTCCCACCAAGAGCAGGAATAGATGTTTGAGAGCAGATTAATTTTAGAGGTGGTTGATTCATTACTGTACATTTCCTTTCATGGCATATTGACTGTATCTTCCCCATGAAATCTCTTAACTGCAAAGACTCAGACAACAATAATTTGGATGTTGAGAACCCCGATGTCCATGCTCCTCTCAAATGTTGTGGGCTCAGTCTATACGGTACCAATCACCAGAGGAAGAAAATTTGGGGGGTGGGTCCAAGCTTCTTTTATTGCAGCTTTCAAAGGCTTTTTCCTGCATTGATTCCAGCAGCTGACATCCTTATCACTCAGCTCCTTGGAAGAGGAGAAATCAGCATCGCTGAGACAACTTTCCAATCACTGATCCGAGCCTACAGCTTTGGGGAAATGAGGCCCAGAGGTGAAAGCTTGTTTGTGTTCTACAGTGTCAAAGCAGGTCATGGATTCAGTCAGTTCTATTTAAAAAAAAAAAAAAAGAAAGAAAGAAGGAGAAGAAGAAGAAGAAGGAAGGAAAAAGGAAGAAGGAAAGAGAAGGAGAAGAAGAAGAAGAAGAAGGGGAAAGGAAGAAGGAAGAAGAAGAAGAAGCAGCAGCAGCAGAAGCAGAAGTAGCTGCCACCTGTCAAGTCAGTCAAATGGTCTATCTGGTCCACCAGCCAGACTGCTTTCCTGGGAATGAGCATAAAGGTATGTGCATGTAGGATACAGGGAATGATAAAGTTCCTGAGTCTTCCCAAGACACTCTTTGATGGCCAATGGTGCTAGAACAAGGATGCAAAATGTCAAAACACTGCAATCCAATCAGATTGCAACTTTCTACCCAGAGGAGGGAGGATGACATGGTGCCCTGATTTTAGCTTCAGTGCTTTCGCCATTAGAGACTTTAGACATTAGAGATCTTCAATCAAAGGTCATTGAAGAGGAGGCAGCTGAATATCTGAATTTAGAGAAAAATGACTTTATTCCCTATGAGGACACAAGTTTTTGT
Source organism: Leptonychotes weddellii (assembly GCF_054177405.1). NCBI lineage: Eukaryota > Metazoa > Chordata > Mammalia > Carnivora > Phocidae > Leptonychotes > Leptonychotes weddellii. The sequence continues at coordinate 9,792,876 of NC_138374.1, forward strand.
TGATGAGTAAGAATCCAGATTTAGAGAAATGTGTGGACTCCACATGACACACATTTACTAGAAATAACAATCACCATCACCACCTGGGGTTATGAGGTTGAGAGTTTTATCATGAAGCTATTCAACAAATAGTTATTTAATTCCTGCTACATGCTTGATCAGGTGTCATGCTCAGCTCTGGGCAACAATGAGGCAGACTTTGTTCCTGGTCTTATGGAATCTAGAGATAAAAATAATTATGAACTGTGAATGTGTGAGGAAAGGAACAAATAGGCTTTTGAAAGAGAGGATGACTGATGGGGTCAGGGGAGTCACCACTTTGTATAAATCTGGAAGATGAGAGAGAGATAGATATGCAAAGAACATCAGAGAGTGTGTCCATGGTAGGGAACAGCAGTGGAGTCCTGAAAGGCAGAGAGCTTGATACAACCAGGAACTGTCAGATCAGTGTAGCTGGAGTAGATCATGGCTTGAGATAAAGCTAGAGGGTTAGGCAGGAGCTAGATTTGATTTTTTTTTTTTTTTTTTTTCCTGAGAGGGAGAGAGCTTGGCAGGGAGGGGCAGAAGGAGAAGGAGAGAACGAATCCCAAGTAGCTGAGCATGGAGACCAATGCAGGGCTCAACCCCATGACCCTGAGATCATGACCTGCGCTGAAATCAAGAGTAGGATGTTGAACCAGCTGAGCCACCCAGGCCCCCAGGGGCTAGGTTTTTATAGGGTTTTGTGGCACATAGCTATTCTAAGACTTTTAAAGAAAAAGAGTAATCACAAATCAATTGGTTGCTGTGTGAATGCCTGCGAGATGAGCAAAAGTAGAAGGAAGACAGTAAGAGCCCACAGGTCTGAATCACTTTATCAGTGGACAACACTGACCTCAGGTTACCTTATTATTTCCCAATGTCATTTCAAATACCACTTAAATGTAACCACAATTGATAGCTTGCTGGATTTTCAAGTTAAAATAAATGCTATGTGAAAGGTTTCATCAATGATCAAGCTGTTCCCAAATATTCTTGAGATTCACTAATATGTGGATAGTACATCTTGCATATCTGAAAATTTTTGCTTTTGGTCTAGCTTTTTTTTATTGAGATAAAATTTACACACAGTGAACTGTATAGATCAATCCTGAAAAACACAGATACTCATATAAGGAAAATCCCCAAAAAGATATTACAACCATTTAGAGTCAGTTCCCCAGTCTATCATGCTCCACTCAGAACAAACCACTCTGATTTCTACTCCATAGACTAGTTTGAACTGTTCTTGAACTTCACATAAACAAAATACTACAATATGTACTCTTCTGTGTCTGGCTTCCTTATCTCAATGTAGAGTTTCTGAGATCCACCTATATTGCTATATCCATCAGTAGTTTGCTCCTTTTCAGTACTGTCTGTTCTCCTACTCATAGATAACTTGCATTGTTTCTGGTTTGGGCTGATTAAGAATAAAACTGCTGCTGTTGGGGCGCCTGGGTGGCTCAGTTGGTTGAGCGACTGCCTTCAGCTCAGGTCATGATCCTGGAGTCCCGGGATCGAGTCCCACATCGGGCTCCCTGCTCAGCAGGGAGTCTGCTTCTCCCTCTGACCCTCCCCCCTCTCATGTGCTCTCTCTCATTCTCTCTCTCAAATAAATAAATAAAATCTTAAAAAAAAAAAAAGAATAAAACTGCTGCAACAATCTAAGTCCTTTCATGGGCATGTGTTTTTATTTCTCTTGGGTGAACACATTAGAATGGACCTGCTGAGTCACACGGTAAGTATATGATTAATTTTATAAAAAACTGACTACCAGTTTACAAAGAGGTTATACCAACTTCCACCAGCAATATATGAGAGCTCTACTTGCACCCTCAACATCAACATTTGGTGTCGCCGGTCCTTCTAAACTTAACCATTAGCTAATGGCTAAGAAGTGGTATCTCATTGTGGTTTCAATTTACATTTCCCTAATACGTGATAATTGAGCACCTTTTCACATGCTTACTGACCTTTTATATGCCTTACTTTATGCAGTCTCTGTTCCAGCCATTTGCCTGCGTTTTTATGAGGTTATCTTTTTATTATTGATCTATAATAGGAGCTCCTTATATATTCTGGATATGAGTGCACAAATCCTTTGTAGGATATATGAATGGCAAGTATTTTCTTCTCTTTTTTTTTTTTGAATTGCAAGTATTTTCTATCAGTCTGTGACTTACTTTTTCTTTTCATAATGATGTCTTCTGAAGACCACATCTTTTAAATTTTGGTGAAGTTCAATTTGTCATTCTTTTTATTTTTTTAAAGATTTTATCTATTTATTCAACAGACAGAGAGAGAGGGAGTGAGCACAAGCAGGGGGCAGGAGAGGGAGAAGGAGGCTCCTCGCTGAGCGGGGAGCCCTATGTGGGGCTCGATCCCAAGACCCTGGGATCACGAACTGAGCCGAAGGCAGACGCTTAACCAACTGAGCCACCCAGGCGCCCCTGTCATTGTTTTTATTATTGGTGCTTTTATGTTCCTTCTAAGAAATTTTTGACTATCCCAAAATACCAAAGATATTCTTCTACATTATCTTCTAGATGATTTATAGATTTAACTTATATGATTCACTTTGAGTTAATTTTTACATATCGTATGAGGTAGGGGTCAAGGTTAATTTATTTTTCATACTTTATTCAGGCTTTCTAGTACCACTGATTTTAATCTTTCTTTTCACCACTAAATTACCTTGGCATCTTTGTCAAAAATAAACTGACCATATATGTGTGGACCTATTTCTTAGCTCTATCTGCTCTATTAATCTATTTATGTATCCTTAAGCCATACTAGCTTGATTACTGCAGAGTTATATGAAATCTTGACATCAAGTTCTATCAGTACTTCAAATTTTTATCTTCTTTCTCAAAATTGGCTATTTTAGGTCCTTTGAATTTTTCCATAAATTTTATAAACAGCTTTCAATTCCTACAAAACAAATTTAAATAGGATTGTTATGAACCCTATGGTTTAATTTAGGAAAAAACAACATACAGATTTTTCAATTTTGTTAAGTTTATTCTCAGGTTTTCGTAAGTTGATGCTACTGTAAATGGTACTTTTAAAATCTGCACTTTCTACTTGTTTCTTGCTATTATATAGAAATAAAGTTGAGTTTTATATTGATTTTGTACCTATGATCTTTCAAAATTGCTTATTAACTGTTTTATAGATTTCCTAATTTTCTAAATAAATAATCATGTCATCTGCAAATAAAAATAACTACTTCTTCCTTTGCTTTTTATTTTTTTTCTTGTTTAAATGCACTGATTAGAACTCCCACCCAACTTTAACAGATACAGTGATAATGGACAATTTTTTATGATATTCACAATCCGAAGGGGAAAGTATTCAGTCTTTTCACTGTTAGGTATAAAGCTAACAGTAGGTTTTCATAGATGTCTTTTATCAAACTAAAGAAGTTCCATTTTCTTCCTAGTTCAATGAGAGCTTTTACCATGAAAGTGTTTTTTCTACATCTATTGACATGATCATATGGTTTTCTCCAATATTTTGTTAATTTGGTGAATTGTAACAATTGATTTTAAAATTTTAAATCAACTTTACATTCCTAGGATAAACTCCAATTCTTTTGTATGTATTTCTGGACTTAATTTGCTAATTTATTAAAGGCTGTGTGTCTATATTCATGAGAGATATTGGCCTATAATTTTTCTTCTCTGTAATATCTCTGTCAAATGTTGTTATCAGGATTATTCTATAACCTTATTTGTATAGTCTCACAGAACTAGTTGGGAAGTGTTCTATCTTTTTGAAAGTTTTGTGTTTACTTTTAAATGTTTGACTGCAGAAACCAGTGAAACCACCCGAGCCTAGAGATTTCTTTGTACAAAGATTTTTAATTACAAATTGTATTTCTATTTCATCTCTATCAGTTCTGCTGAGCTGTGGTTTGCAAGGAATTTGACCATTCCACATGCATTGTTGAACTGCTGGCATGAAACTGTTTACAAATGCGCTTATTGTCTTTTTAATGTACTCAGGTTATTTAAGAGGAGCTCTGTTTTCTTTCCTGATATCGGTCATTTGTGTGTTCTGTTATCCCTTGATCAGTCTTGCTAGGAGTTTATCAATTCTATAAATCTTAAGAAATAACAAGAAGGGCAAGTCTGGTGGAATTGAAAGTCCTTTACCTTGAAGTTTTGGTATTCCAAACAATTGTTGCCATGAAAATCAATCCCCAAAATCTAACACTAATCATCTTGGTCCACAGGCAGTTATTATCCCTAAGAAATTCAACAGCATGTGACTAAACCACATGAAAAAATTAGCACATTTTGAAAGTTCAATGATCTAATAATCCTCACAATAATATGAAATATTATTATATCTATTTCAAAGATGAGAAAACCAAAGCTTAGAGAATTTAGCAATTGCCTAAGTCACATAAGTTATTTTGGATTCACACTCACGTCCTTCTGATTCCAACACCTGTGAACTTCCCACTTCAACCATGAAGTTGCCATGAGTGAATGATTCAGGATCATATTACCAGCACTTGAGCAGCCTGCCTTTGGAAAGGTATTGTCCCCATGGAACTGGGATAAATGCGATGGAAAAAAGAACATTAAGAAGAAAAGGTGTCCCTCATTTTTTTCACATGGCCAAGAAGGGTCACATCATACTGAACAAAATGCTATTATTGGTGGAAATTACAGAAGCAACACTTTGGCCAAGTCTAAATGACTGTAGTCTAAATGATTTTTTTTAAATATAATTTTCAACTTTCACTTCAAAAGTTATGATTGATGAAGAAGGGAAATGTCACTTGCAAGCTTGTGACATGCTATGTTTGATCAAAATGGTGCCATTTCTGTTGTTTTAATAATAGGTCCTCATAGAGTTATGCTTTGCCTTCTCATTTCTAGACATTTCTTTGAAAGGCATTTACTTTCTCTTAGTTAAAAAAGACTAGGGATTAACTAAACACTAATTTCAGTACTTGTTCTTATTGAGATGCCTTGTTTTAGAAAAAAGAGAAAAATAATTTTCTTTTTTCTTTTTTTTTAAAGATTTTTTATTTATTTGACAGAGAGAGATACAGCGAGAGAGGGAACACAAGCAGCGGGAGTGGGAGAGGGAGAAGCAGGCTTCCTGCCGAGCAGGGAGCCCGATGCGGGGCTCGATCCCAGGACCCTGGGACCATGACCTGAGCCGAAGGCAGATGCTTAACGACTGAGCCACCCAGGCGCCCCAGAAAAATAATTTTCTTTTCCATTATCTTTGCTCATCACTCCTAAAGATTGTTTTTAAAAAAGGCAATTATTTCAGGAACATCCATTTTAGGAAAAAACATACTGTCTAGCATCCCTGAACTCTAGTAGGAAACTGGATATACATGTTAGACCTATTCCTTGTAAACTTCTGCTATTCATTTCATCTGTTATTCAATGCACAGAATAAATTATTCCATGCTAAAAACACAGAATGGTGCTTCTGTATTCTTCTTTACATCTGAATTTACAATGGGCAATGGTTTTCTAGTGAACTCTCTAGCATTATCCATACAAGCACTCTGCAAGAGAAACAAGGTAGATGATAAGGAGAAGTGAATGAGGGACTTCATCATCACAGGTGGCTTGCAGGAAGAGTTGGGAAAATGAGTCCAGCCTTGAAAGATGGGTAGGTAGGGTGAACATTCACTTTCTCAACACTACTCTGTGCCAAGCAGGGGGGACTCTGGGGAAGAGCTAGGAGGGCATTTCCTGGAGGGGAAGACAGTGAGCCACAGGCTAGGGCAGTGACTGTGGGGGCTTGAGGCTGCTTGGTTGGAAGGGTATGTGCTGGAGAGGAGAGGAACGTGCTCTCCCCAAAGTGGGTAGGAGAGCATGGCAGTTAATTTTGTGTGTCAACTTGATTGAATCACAGGGTACCTAGATATTTGGCTAAACATTATTTATGAGTAGGTCCATGAGGGTGCTTCTGAACTAGCCCTCCCCAGTGTGGGTGGGCATCACCCAATCTGAGGCCCAGAACAAAACAGAACAAAATAGAACAAATAGGTAGAGGAAAAGAACAATAGGTGGAGGAAGAGGGGATTCACCTTCTCTCTGTCAGACAGCTTGAGCAAGGACGTCCATTTTCTCCTTCCCTGGGACTAGGCTGCCCATCATCAGTACTCCTGGTTCGCAGGCCTTCCAACTCAGACTAGATTGTACATGGCCAGCTTTCCTGCGTCTGCAGCGTGTAGACAGCAGATCATGGGACTCCTCAGACCCCATAATCATGTAAGCCAGTTCTCATTATATAGACACACTCTTGGTTCTGTTTCTCTGGAGAACCCTGACTACTACAGAGAGGAAACTCAAATTGGTTCAAGCATGGTTTGGGAAAACCCCAGATGAGAATTCCCCAAGGAATTCTTACAGAAACTGGTGAGTGACTGTGGGTGACACAGGTCCCCGTGTCCTCGACCTACGAGGAGCATTTAGGGCTTCTGGTGCCAGCATGGGGGAGGGGAACAGAAGAGGAAGGAAGGCCGGGCTGTGCATTCAGGGGCTGGGGGAGGGGCAGCATCCGGGCTGATATTTCGTTCTTGGGCAGGAGTCAGAAATGAAACACTGGAGGACAGCCATGACTTATCCAGCCGCCTTTATGCCACACCCACTTCCAGGGCAGAGGGAGGGGAAGAGACAACATCCGGGGACCCACTTCTGGGTCTCATGGGTCTTGCAGGCTCTGGCCCTTCCCACCGCGGGAACTGCTAGGGGACCACAGGCCGACTGCACAGGCAGGGCACCCCGTGGCCGACAGCTGTGAGGGTGCCAGGGTCACCTGAGCTCCGCCTCACCATCTACACGCAGAGACTGTGCTGCTTGAACAGGAAGGATCTGAAAGCTGATGGTGCTCCAGACATGGACTCCAGTCTGCTGGGTGTCCCTGGGGCCTCCGGGCTTCTGCGACTCTGTGGCATTCCTCACTCCACTTGTGGCAGGCATCCTTGGGGCTAGTGGGTCCCCTGGGCTCCTCCTCACAACTGTCCCCAGCAAGGAGGCCCAGCCCTGCCGCTCACACCCACATTTGTCCAGTGTCCCAGAGATGCTGGAAGCTGTGGAGAGGCACACGATCCTCATCACCTCCTTCTTCCGTTCATACAATCCCTGTGACAGAATTCCTGTAGCAGCCTCGCTTAAGATAAAGCATGCAGACTGCCTCTAGGAGAAGAAAAACTCCATCCAAGTGAGCACGGCACACGTGTGGGAGAATTTTTGATGACTTTGGAAAATGAGGTCATCATATACCAACAAGCAGGTGTCTGATTGCTCCAAATGACCTCCAAAGGAGGAAGAGGCATCAGAGGTCATGTGACAGTGGGTTTTGTGGTGGTTGTCACCACATGGAAAGCTTTTACCGGTCAACTTCTCAGCAGCAGCTGAGGAATGCATGGGCGTGCTGGATGCATGAAAGGAACTGAGCATACTTTCACAAAATCACTTTTTGCTAAGGTTCACACAGGTCCCCATGTTGGCCAAAGTCCTTCAGTGGCACCTTCTTTTCTGGGGCAGGCAGCCAGCTCCTTTGCCATGAACTCATGCCACCATGCCCATTCTGCTACGAAGACTGCCCCCCCCAAACAGACTGAGGGAGACTCAGTAAACAGTGCTTCTCACGTGGCCTTTCAGTTATGAGGACAACCAGCCTAGCTGTACCCAGAGGCTCCCTTTGCATCTCTAGCAACTACCTTGATAAATTATGTTATTCACTTAGCGAATGGACTGTTAATCCTATTAATGGGCTTTCGCCACATCTAGTGAGCAACAAGATGGAGGAAACAGTGGGTAATGACTTTCAACTCCACTGTCTGAGGTCCGGCTGTGACTCGGGCAGTTTGGGTCTGGGCCCCTGCCGGCAGACGCACAGACAGACTCACTCTGGGTATCCCCACCTCTGTGACCTTTCTAGGCGTGGGTACAACTGTTAACGGATGTTCTTGGAAATGAACCTCCAGCAGGCCTCCCCACCTGTAAGCCTGGCAGACAAGGGCGACACGCTGTGCCATGTCCAAAAGCCCAGCTCTAGAGAGGCTCTCTGAAGCGCACACTGGTTTTCGAGGATAATCCAAAAATGGTACGCCGCAATTCTTTTTTTTTTTTTTAAGATTTTATTTATTTTTTGTCAGAGAGAGAGAGCACAAGTAGGGGTAGCGGCAGGCAGAGCAGGTAGAGGGAGAAGCAGGCTCTCTGCCAAGCAAGGAGCCCGATTCGGGACTCGATCCCAGGACCCTGGGATCATGACCTGAGCCGAAGGCAGACGCTTAACCGACTGAGCCACCCAGGCGTCCCGGCACGCCGCAATTCTTAAATTGCAGACCATAATCAGGGAATAATTTTTTTTTTTGATGTTCTACTTTTCCTTTCAAAAATTGTAAGACGCTGAGTTTTTGAAGCATTTAGATCTACACTTAGGATCAAATTAAAACTGTAGGTGTAAACTAAGAACCAACACAAAAGGAATTATGTTGACTGAATTTATCACACAGCTCTCACAGCAAAAACACACGCCATGAAAGAAATCACTCCTGACGTAATAATCAAACAGGTACCTTTTGATAGGGAAATAAACTTGGGGATGCATTCGCAACCTGCTGTCATGCTGCCTTAGGAACAAACACATTCAAATGGACATCTGGTGTAGGGACAGGAGATTCTGTTTCTCTCTTGCTCTCCCATCTGCCAAAGGGGACAGAGACCAGACTTCTCCGATCTTCCCCAGAATCAGAACTCAAGGGGGAATAGCAATAAATGATTTCATTTCATTTCCCACACACACACCTGGAAAGGTAGGAATTGGGACTCTGCTTACAGATAAGCCAACTGAGACACACAGTCATAAGTGATCTGTGCAAGACTCCATCATTGTGGTGATGGGAGCCAGGCCAGACTCAGGTCTGTTGGAGTCTGAAAATAATTCTTCTCTCTCTACTACAGTCAATATAGAAATGCTAGACCAAAAAGTATTTATTTATGTGGAGCAATCCAATGATTACAAAAACAAACATACCAGGCTAGGTCTTAAAATGGCATTCTTTTGACATCCAACAATATGTAGCTATGAACATATGGAGAAAGAAGAAATAAACAAATGCTCATGGTATTTAGAGCAGAAATCCAAAAGTTGTAAAATGATCCACACGCCCTGGCCCTCTCCTCCACACGCACCATGACAAGGGATGGGGAGGTTCAGGGTCTTTCTGGTAAGAAATGTTCTCACCCTCTCTTCTCTGATCTTGCCCCACCTTTCCCTTAGAATTAACTGTCCCAGATGACTCTGATTATGTAAGAGACACCACTTTAATTACCAGGCATTTTATATTTTTCCTACTAGCATATATCAGGAGTATAATTAAATGGCTATTTGTTTAATATCCAATGCTGTCCATCAGGGCTACTAAGAATGGCTGTTCGGGATACTCACGGCCCCAGAGTGCCCCGCCAACAAAGGCGGGCTGCTCTCTGCTCTCTATGCCCCCTACCTGGTGTTGCATCTGCTGAAGAGACACCTTCTCCGAACTGGCACAAATACTCTGTGGGCTCACAGAGGCCCTGCCCTGTGAACTCTGCCACAACTGGGACTGGGTCTGTCTAACCCACCACCATCTCTTCCCACACCCCACACAGTAGGTGTCCCATCAGAGCTGTGGACCAAATGACTGATTCACTAAAGAAATGAGTGAATACTTTTTAAAGCATTTAGAGAGTATTGGAAGTTTTACCTGAGACGTGGTGATGAAGTCCCAGTTGTGAGTTACATGGCAGCACCTCACTTGTTAGAGCAGCTATGACAGCAGGTTCAACAGCAGGAGGAGACAGCCCCTGGGGGCATGGCACCAAGCCACGGGAAGAGACGGGGAGAAACGGGCGGCTGCTTGTGAGGCTTCCCTGCTCTAGCCAGAGTCAGCAAATGCCCGTCACTTGTCTTTTCCAGAAAGAAATAAATGGAAGCTTGTTTGATTTGTAAGGTGTGGTAAATAATACCCAGGCAAAATACTCTACCATTTGACCAAAAGGCCATATTAGTAAGGGACAAAAATATGATCCATATTTTTTTTTACAAGGTTACTAATCACCAGGGGATGTGGAGAGGCTCAGGTGGAGGCTCTCAAGAATATTCCCTTTTGGGGCACTTGGGGGGCTCAGTTGGTTAAGCATCTGCCTTTGGCTCAGATCACGATCTCAGGATCCTGGGCTCCCTGCTCAGCGGGGAGTCTGCTTCTCCCTCTCCCTGCAGCTCCCCCTACTTGTGCGTGCTATTAAATAAATAAATGAAATCTTAAAAAAAAAGAATATTCCCTCTTTCTTTCCTTCCTTCTCTTCTTCCTTTCTTCTTGATGAAATACTGCAGAGCTCCTCATAACTCAAAAAACTAAGGGAAATAATCCTAAGGAAAAGAACAAGCTGTAGCCTGAAACCGAGTCCACTTACTGGTAGAAATAAGCACAAAGGGGCTCCCAAAAACTTTTAACCTCTGAATATCTGCTCATTAAAAAAAAAAAAAAAAAAAAGACTCATAAGTGTCAAAGCTCTGGACTAAAGAAGCTAGCTTGTCTCCCCCCTCAACACACACACAAGTCCCCAGGTCCTGCTCAGGCTCCCAGACACAAGGGACCCTAACTCACAGTGTCACTGTGGTCTTTCCAGTCATTAGCAAGATTCTCAGCTCTGCTGGAGGAGGCAGGAAGGGGCCCAGCATTCACAAAGCACCGACTATGAGCCTGGCACCATGCAAGGTGCTTCCCCACCTTTAACCCTTTCAATTCTCATAAGAATTTCTCTGGCAGGGATCTTAAACCCTCTTATAAAGCTGATGACACCGAGGCAGAACCACAGAGCTTTATAAGTCAAAGTAAGCTATGCCACCCTATCCCACCCATATCCCTTCATTGTTCTAAGACTAAAGGGAAAAACTGAGCAGTAAAGGGTTTGCTGCTAGGGAGCAGGACAGCTGAACATATTACCCTAACAGCTCAGGTCTCTCTTACTCTAAACAAAGAAAGTGTGGGGTATTCTGGGAACTCAGCACTGATGGTGAATTTGGGGTCCGCTCCAAAAAACAATGGCGGGAGCATCTGGGCTGTTCAGGATGGCCGCTTTCCTAAGGCCACACAGAGGCTGAAACTCAAGGAAGTCGTAGGAGTTAGCCAAGGTATTAGTTTGGGTTCCCTCAGGATGAGATCCTGAGATAGATTCAAGTGCAAACAGTCTATTAGGAAGATGATTCGAGACGACATCAGTGGGGAAACAAGACACGGATGGGAAGGAAGCCAGTGAGACATGGTATCAAACATGTTACCACTCTGGGAGGCAAGAGCTCAACACCACTAGGGCTCTAGGAAACAGGGTAAAATACACCCTTCAGACCTGGTCTACCTACAGGGCAAGGGAGCCGGGATATTTATACACTAGCCCGTGAGTCAGTGGCTGAGGGCTGCTCGAGGGGATGGGCACATGTTCCTTCCCTGCACATCCAGTCTGCTATAGGCACAGAGAAGCAGGGGCTGGTAGCTGGAAACTGGTGAGTGCTGGAGGAATGTGGGCAGGCTTCTGACAGCATTTGAGAAGTGAGAACAGGGCAAGTGCAAATGCCAAGAATGGAAAGAATGTCTCATGTGGACGGAGCTGTCAAAAGTTGGGCTCTGGGGGTGCCTGGGGGGCTCAGTTGGTTGAGTGTTTGACTCTTGATTTGGCTCGGGTCATAATCTCAGGGTCATGAGATCAAGCCCGGTGTCGGGCTCTGTGCTCAGTGGAGAGTCTGTTTGAGATGCTCTCTCTCCCTCTGCCCCTCCCCTCATTCAAGTGCGTGCACTCTCTCTCAAATAAATAAATAATTTTTTTTTTTTTTAAGTTAGGCTCCAAAGTCAGACACTCTGGGTATAAATGCCAGCTCTGTGATTTGCTGGCTGTGTGCTGTGGAGGCCAATCATTATCCCCCTCAGCCTCAGTTTCCTCATCTGGACAAGAGGACTAATAAGAGTGCTGACCTCACAGGTATGTTGTGGGGATTCAGTGGGATAAGTCCTTTAAAAAAGCTGTTAACGTAGACACTGACACATTTTCCATGTTCAATAAATGATAGCTGTCTTCAGGGCCATCAAAAGGACAGAGTGGCCGGAACTCAGGAAGCAAGGTTGGGTGGGGGCGTAGGACATGAGGTTGAAGAGGCAACCAGAGGGGCCAGAGCATCATCTGGGACTGGATGATCCTTTCGGTGCACAGGAAGCCACTGAAGAGTTTTAAGCTCTGGAGTGTCCTGACATCATCATTCTAGAATGTCATACGCTTCAAAGGCTTGAAATGCTTTTTCTGCTTCCAGGTCCCCAGAGCTGAATTTACTCCTGGCATAGAAAGAAGGTGCTATTTAGCACTAATTAGCAGACTCCAGAGACTGACGGGAGCAAAGAAGCGCTGGTTTGAATCATCTGAAGACTGCATAGACTTGGCTGTAGAATGATCTGTTTCATTTTCCTTCGGCAGACTTAACTTCCTAATTAAGTTGGCTCCAGCTAACATTCAAATGACTTTGCATTTCCCAGGAAGATGCCAACAGAGGTAGGAGAGGCAGCCCCCAGACCCACCAGGAGACATAGGAAGCAAGTCTGGAATGAAAAGTTTGTTGTGTGGGGCACCTGGGTGGCTCAGATGGTTAAGCGTCTGCCTTAGGCTCAGGTCATGATCCCGGGGTCCTGGGATCGAGTCCCGCATCGGGCTCCCTGCTAGGCGGGGAGCCTGCTTCTCCCTCTGCCTCTGCCTCTCTCTCTCTGACTCTCATGAATAAATAAATAAAACATTTAAAAAAAAAAAGAAAAGTTTGTTGTGGAGACCCCCATTGGAATAACTTACGTACTTTTATGAGTTCTACCCAAAAGGGAAAAGGAAACACACTGGTGGTAAGGATATGCATGCTAGATGTGAATCTGAGAGGACACAAAGAAAAAGGCTGGTGGTTCTGAGCCCAAAAGGTAATGTTTCTATGGCAGAGCCCCATCTGAGGAAGGGTATCCACTCAGAAATGGGACAATTTCCAGAGAAGGAGATTGTGGAACAGTGTTGGCTCATGATCAATTGATTAGTTGATTAATTTCATTCCTTTTTTCTTTCTTTCCCTTTTTCTTTTGTCTCTTTCCATCCATACATACATACCCCAAAAGATGTCCATTACAGGGGACATGTGATAATTTGAATTTCTTTTGGAACACAGCTACCATCTTGAATGATCTCTGGACCCATATTTAGACGACTGTGTTAAGAGTCAATGTTTTGATATAAAGATAAAAGGAGCCCACACAAAATAGGTGTCTATTGAACAATTCCTTTTTAATTCAAGTCTATTCCATCACCAAGGGCTAAGAACAAGATATTATAAAATTCTTTTCACAATTGATGGACTCAAGAGCCTTGTGCCTATAAGAAGTCATTATATAATATGGGAAGAGGTAGGGTGAGGAACAGAGGACATTTCCTAATGATGAAAGAGTCAAAATACCAAGAATACACAATCATGAATGTGTATGTGCCTATAAACAGATCTCTAAAATATATGAAGCAAAACCCAGTAAAACTAAAAGGAGAAACAGATGAATCTACAGTCCTAGTTGAAGACCATCATACCCTACTCTTAGTAACTGACAGAACACTGAGACAAAGAGAATAAAAGCAAGGATCAAAAATTTCTGAATGACTCCAATGGTAACTTAATGGACACATACAGAATGACACAACCAACAAGTGCATAAATACATTTTCAGGTGTGCACGGAAAGTCCATTGAGATAAAATATTCAGTAGGGAATAAAACAAATCCCAATAAATTTCAAAACACTCAACATACTTGTTTTCTGTTCACAATAAAATGAAGTTAAAGATTCAAAACATTAAGATAGCTAGAAAAGCCATTTGGAAAGTGAAAAGCTCACTTCTAAATAAGAAGGTCTAAGACAGAGTCCAAGATCAAAGAAGAAATAACAAGGGTAGTTAGAAAATATTTTGAATAGGAATAAAAAATACAATACACCAAGTTTTGTGGGGTACCACTAACACAGGGCTTAAGGGAAATCTATAGCTGTAAATGCTTAAGTTAGAAACGAAAAGTCTTACACAACTGTGATTTAAATTTCCAACTTAGGAAACTAGAAAATTATGAGCAAATTAAACAAAAATTAAAAATAAGGAAATAATACAAATAAGAGCCAAAAACCAATGAGGTAAAAAAGAGACAAAAATAGAGAAAATAAACACAAAAGTTGGTTTTTTTGGAAGGATTAGTAAAATTGATAAACCCCAAGTACAATTAATCAAGAAAAAAGTAGAGAAAATACAAATTACTAGAACAGAAATGGAAGAGCGTTGTCAGCACTGCTCTTATAGACATCAAAAAAGTCAAGAGCAGAATATTATAAACAACTTTATCCTAATACATCTAACAACCTAGATGAAAGGTACAAATTCCTTAAAAATATGATCAAAACTGACATAAGGTAATTCCACTTCTAGGATGGCAATGTGAGGAGCTATGTGGACCCACTCCTAAGCAAAACGGGAAAATTATTTAAAAAAATTTTTTTCTAAGTCTCTGGATGGTCCCAAGAACATACAAAAAATAAACATTTATTCAAGAAAATGCACTAAAACTCCATAAGAACGATGAGAATCTGTGGCATTTGAACCTGACCCATTCCCTCCTTCCTCACTTGAAGCCTAGTATGATGGAAAACTCCGCTCCAGGAGGAAACAGCCCAGAACACAGGGCCCCCTCCTCCTCTTCCCTCAGCAATAAAAAGAAATTACTGATACTCATGACAACATGAAGAACTCCAAGACATTATATTGAGCAAAAGCTGCCAGACACGAAAAGGACATACTGTATGATTCCAATTATATGAAGTTCATTTCTTTTTAAAGATTTTATTTATTTGTCAGAGAAAAAGAGACAGAGAGACAGAGCACAAGCAGGGGGAGTGGCAGGCAAAGGGAGAAGCAGGCTCAGGGAGCCTGACGCAGGACTCAATCCCAGCACCCTGGGATCGTGACCGGAGCCGAAGGCAGACGCTTAACTGACTGAGCCACCCAGGCGCCCCTGAAATTTAAAAACTAAAACAAAAACACAAAACCTGAACCATGGCTATCCTGAGGGAATGAGGATTGACTGAAAAGGGACAAAAATAAACCTTCTGGGTTAGGATATTCTATCCTGAGATAGGAATAGGGGTTATGAGTCGAGTTTTTGAGGGAGAGTATTTTGAATTAATTGAACGGTGCCCATTTCTCAACATAACCTATTTAGTCAGACTGGGAACTTGGAGAGTGGACGAATTTAACATGTGACTGATCGACTTCTGCCACATATTTACCTAACTCCCCAAGACAAGGGTTTCTCAGTCTGGACACCACTGACATTTGGGGCAAGCTAAGTCTGTGTCGTGGGGTCGTCCTATGTGTGCAGGATGCTTAGCAGCGCTGGTGGCCTCTGTGTACTTGATGCTCTTGGTCCACCCCCTGACTTGTGACAAACCCGACTTTCTTGACATCACTAAATGTCCCCCAGTGGGCAAAACTGTCCAGCTGAGAACTACCACCCCAAACCATGCATCCTCAACCAGGACAGCGCTGCCCCCCACCAAGGGGATGAAAACTGGCTCTTGGGAAGATGAAAAAGTCTTAGGGATTATCACTGCTGGTGGCCCTCAGAAAAGGGCCACGGCACATACACAGATGGACAGTATATTGGTGGCATTAAACTTTCACAGTAGAATGGAGCAATTAGGGGAGGAAATGTCTAAAACAAGGAAGGAGGAGTGATAACGAAGAGAGATTAAGAAACGCCCTCCGACGAAGAGGGCTAGGATTCTACTGATAGCAATCATTCCCTCCCTGCATTTGGCATCCCCAGAGAAAGGCTTTTCACTGCGCCGGGGAGTCTTCCTTTGCCTGATAAAGATGTGGCAAACAAGCACAGTTGTTTCCCAGAACCTTCGAAATTGCCTTCGAAGCCTGAGATGTAGGAGGGTACAAATGTAGGGGAAAAGCCATGAGCGGCTCTTGCCGGATCTGACGCTGTCCCTCGACATGCTGGTGAGACTGGAAACTTTCCTTTAAGTTCTAACAGAAACCACACAAGTTGAGCTGAGCTCCGACAAATGACCACTGGTTGGTCCTGGCCAGACCAATGACCTCAGCAGCCATGCCATTTGATAGCATTTTTAAAAGAAGAAGGTGGCATTTTTCAAGTTTCTCATCTACCAAAACCCACCCAGCAAAACCCATGGATAGCAATTTCAATTAACTCAATGATGTAAAAGAAATAAATCTTACAATTTCCTGTTTTTCTTTTCCTGTTTCTTTATGCAAAAGCTTGCCTAATACTCGAAGACCCAGCTGGTTTATAATACTGAATATTCATGCTGCATGGAGTCACACCTGGCCATTAGCATACATGGTATCCTGTGATCATTTCTCAATCCGTACATAAAATGCATTCAGATTTGTTCAGTAAAAGCAAACTCCCAGGCGTTCAGCCTACAAACACGCTTTGGTGGGCACACTCCACTCTCAAGGACTCTGTCATCAGAGTAACGCTGAGGCTGATCGAGAACCTTCTGATGTGCGGTATCTCTGCAACTAAGATATTAGAGCATTTCGGTGGTGTTTCTGATTTTAAAATGATAGAAGGAGGAAAGAACAGTGTGACAGCTAATTTTACGTGTCATCATGGATAGGCCCTGGTGCCCAGTTGTTCTGTCAACATCAGTCTAGATATTGCTGGGAAGGTATTTTGCAAGGTGATGAACGTTTCCAATCAGTTGACTTTAAGGAGCTCACTCACCCTCCCCAGTGAGGCTGGGCCTTGCCCAATAAGCGGAAGGCTTTAAGAGCAAAGACTGAGGTTTCCCAAATAAAATTCTACCTCAAGACTGCAACATGGAAATCCTGCCTGACTTTCCAGCCTGCTGGCTGGCTCTGCCCATTTCAAATTCAAGACTACAACACTGCCTGTTACCTGAGCTTCCAGCCTGTGGGCTGACCCTACACATTTCCAACATGCCAGCCCCACAACCATGCAAACCAATTCCTTAAAATAACTGCTCCCTCTTCCTTCCTCCCCTCTGCCCCCCTACACTCTCTCTCTCTCTCTCTCTCTCTCTCTCTCTGCTGGTTCTGATTCTCTGGAGAACCATGACTGATGCAAACAGGAACGTACATTCTATCTTAAATGGAGCTAGAAGCACCTCAAGTCCACACCACAACGTATGCCAATGAAAGCAGGTTGTAGAGAGGAAACCTCCCAGAGCCAGGAAAGGCGAGCCTACAGCCTGCAGATGGTGGTGCTGATGAGAAGTCCCTTATTCACCACCAAGGGCCTGCAAAGCTCTGAGCTGGAGGCTCCGGGTACTGCAGGAGGCAAGAGGAAGATGGGGGATGGAAACGAGGAACAGGTGGGCAGTCCTTATTATGAGCAGTTAAACTCTCCACCCCATCCTACAAACCAGGAAAGAAACTGCCATCTCCCTGACTCCTGAAGAAGATGTAAGATTTAACAATTTGAGGCTCTGCACTTAGGAAAAGCAGGCAAGTAGGGAACAGGGCTGAGCAACCAGACTGAGAACTGAGGGTGAAGGGTCAGTCTGCAAGGTGACCTGTAAGAACCCCAGCCCCTCAGCCTGGCTTCCGGAATGCCAGGCTCAGGTACACAAGAGCCTGGGGAGTCTCCTCTGGGGAAAGGAAGAGCCTCAAAGTAAAGACCAGATGCTAACACTCGGGGTCAACCAGTGAAAACCCAGCTCGCTCCCCATTCATCCTTCAGTGAAGCTTAATTAGTGAGCTCTGCCCAATTACCTTCAGTGCTTCCAGCTTAAATAAGAATCCCAGGAAGGCAGGGGCGCCTGGGTGGCTCAGTCGTTGGGCGTCTGCCTTCGGCTCAGGTCATGACCCCAGGGTCCTGGGATCGAGCCCCGCATCGGGCTCCCCGCTCCAAGGGAAGCCTGCTTCTTCCTCTCCCACTCCCCCTGCTTGTGTTCCCTCTCTCACTGTGTCTCTCTCTGTCAAATAAATAAATAAAATCTTTAAAAAAAAAAAAAAAAAAAGAATCCCAGGAAGGCACATAACCGTGAAACTTCAGATGGCCAGAGATGGAGAGAAGATTCTAAGAGGTTCCAGAGAGAGAAAGAAAAATAAAACCAAAGAAAGGAATGCTACAAGGCTTCTCTCAAACACACTATAAACGAGAATCCTGCACCGAAATGATTTTTCTACCAAGAATTCTGCACCCAGCTAAAGAATCGAAAGCAGACACTTCAAACATTAAGTATCTCAAAACATTGTAGCTCATACACCCTCCCCCTCCTCAGAAATGATAGGAGAAAGTGCTTTTCCTCCCAAAGCTTTTCCTGTCCCCTGCTTGGAATTCCTAGTCCCCAAGTTCCAGACCACCGTGGTAAATGCACCTGGTATTCATCCTTGCCCTAAAGAGGACTTGGCCCTGTCTGACCATCCTGTACCCTCTCAGAGTACCAACCCCGTACCTACAAAACAGTAAGGGCTCAAGAAGAATCTGTTAAACCATCATCAGCCAGACACACCGTTTAAATCTTGTCTGCCATTTAAAGAGTGTATCCCACAAGTTATTATTGATTATCCTATAAATGCCCCCTTTAAAAAATATAATGGAGTTGTTTAAAAATGAAACATCTGTGTGTACAATTAAAGTGCACTGGTCTTGCTTTAGTAATGCTTTTTTTCAGACTTAAATGTTTCAGAGCAGTTTGGTTCACAGCAAAAATTTTTTTGAAAGATTTTTTATTTATTTATTTGACAAAGAGAGACACACAAAAGGGAACACATCAAACTCAACAATAATATACTGTATGTGGACTAAATTGAATTTAAATAAAAATTTTTTAAATAAAAAATAATAAAAAAAGAAAGGTAGAGACTTCTCATATGCCCCCACACATGTGCACAGCCTCCCTCATTATCAGTATCCCCCATCATCTGTTGCAACTGATGAACCTACACTGACACATCATCATCTCCCAAAGCCCGTCGTTTACATACTCTTACTGCTGTGCATTCTATGGCTTTCGACAAATATATAATGACATGTATCCACCATTCTGGTATCATACAGAGTAGTTTCACTGCCCTAAAAATCTTCTGTGCTCTGCCTGTTATCCTGCCCCCAGCCCCAACCACCATGGTAATGCTTTTCAATACTATTTGTTTGGAGCATAAGCAACACGTTTTCAGTTTTGTGGACCATGTCTCCCTTGGCACTACACAATTCTGCCATTAGAATGTGAAAGCCTCCATAGACAATACATAAACAAATGGGCATCTCACTGTTCCAATGAAACTTTATTTACAAAAACAAGCAGGCACCGGATTTGGCCCATGGGTTGTTGTTTGCTGATCCATGAACAACAATACCACTTTATGCATTCTCGCCATTTTCACAGGAAAGAAGTTTCTTAATAGCTTGACTTGGCATTAATAATTTGGTTTTTTCTGTTTTTCTCTCTGAAAGCTATCCTCTTTCTGGAATGTGAAACAATATCCAATCAAAAGCCAAGACTGCAATGAAAGACAATTCCCTTTTCAGAATATCCCTGCCTTAAAGCTATATTGCCTTTCTCTACTTTAAATCCCAAGTTTCTGGGGGCACCAGGGTGGCTCAGTGGGTTGGGCAGCCGACTCTTGGTTTCGGCTCAGATCATGATCTCACGGTCATGGGATTGAGCCCAGCGTTGTGCTCCATACTCAGCAGGGAGTCTGCTTGTGGATTCTCTCTCTCCCTTTCCACCTGCACTTCTCCCCACTAGCATGCATGCATGTGCCCTCTCTCTCTCTCTCTAAAATAAATGGATGAATAAATATTTAAAACTAAAAAAAATAAATAAATCCCAAGTTTCCCAGAGGAAACCACTTGCTCTTTGAAAGTGTGACTGTTTTTCCCCACAAGGGAGGCTTGGGCTGCCTTATGGAGCAAGTCCCACAAGATGGCTGCTGTGGGACACGCCATTTGAGGGCTGGATGCCACGTGAGCACTTTAGCAGAGTGCTGTTTGACTGCCTATGGTCAACTAAGCACAAGACCTTTTGTCTCCAAAAGAAACCAATGTTTGTTCTTAGGTTCAAAGAAAATCAACTGTCCTGCAGGATGGTATGTGGACATCGACTACCTTCCAGTCACCAATTATCTATAAACAGAGCGGAAGCAAAGCTGTGATTATCTAGCATGAGGAATTCGTCTTAGGAGATCCCGTGGCCCAGAACGCCTGTGTGCACTCACTCCCGTGCAACCTACAAAGGGAGAAGGAGTGTGTGTATCACACTGGGGGTCCACTAAGCTCATCCCTCTGAGGTCCAGCACCTCCTCCAAGAGCCAAGAGTCATGCCAACCACTTCCTATTAGCCACAATAAGGAATCCAAAGAATAGCACCGATGGTTTTTCTAAGTGGCTGTTGGCAGCTCCTTGTAAGGCAGTCACTGACCTGTCACAACAAAGAAAGAGAACAGATAAAAATACTGTCATCAAAGCCTAGAGGCTGGGTAGGATCCCGTGTCTGCCAAGTAGTAAAAATCCGTAACATTTTAAGCAGTGTCTTAAGCAAAAGATAGTCATAGCCTCTGTCAAAAAGCTGGTCTGGCACAGATGGGACGTCAGCCACGCACTCGACAGGGCAGCTGGTGGGCAGCCCTGTCAGAAAATGCACCTGACAGGGAAGGTGTGCTTCTCAAAGAAACACTTCTGTGGGGCTTGGCCTCTACTCTCTAGGACCGGCAGTCTTCTGGGCTGAGTTATTCACACGACAGCTACTTCCTGCCCAATGTCAAATGCAACACTGGATACGAAATTGTGTTGGCAGGCCTCGGTCAGCCACCCGAAAGCCAGGGGGCAGGGTTTCACTTCTTTCTGCTTTGAGCTTTGGAAGCCCCTTCGAGCTCGGCACTGAGTCTTTGGGAGGACAGAACATGCCCTAAACAACAGAGAACTTGAGGGACCCTACAAGGACAGAGCTGGAGAGCAGAAGGGAGCCAAGCCCCGGTACACGCTATTCGGGGACCTCTCAACAGTACCAGCACAAAAATGCCAGACTATGAAACGGAGCTCAGGGGAGCAGGCATTCCTCCAGCAGGCACCTGCGACTCCTCCTTAAAATGACACTTCAGAGAACACAAACACACCCAGAGGGGACGTCATTCCAAATGGACGTCCTACCTCGAGCAGCCTCAGAGAACCCTGGGGCCTCCACCTTCCTGAGGTGCCTGGCCCCTTGCCACGTGAACCTCAGTGGGCATTCTGGCGAAGCACACTCAAGTAAGCATTTTCTCTCAACTCCCCCAAGCCTCTAAAGTCAAAGGCTTTCCGCTAGCTGGGAAGTGTTCGGTCTAAGCCTCTATATCCTTTTCCCAGGGTGGCTATAACAAATGACCACCAGCCTGGTGAGAACAACGGCAATGTAGTCCCTCGCATTCAGGAGCCCAGAATTCTGAAATCAACGTGTGGGCAGGGTCATGCTCCCTTTGAAGGCTCCAGGAGAGGAGCCTTCCTTGCCCCTTCCAGCATCTGGTGGCCCCACGTTCCTTGGCTTGTGGCTGCACCACTCCAATCTCCACCCCCGTCTTCACGGGGCTTTCTCACCTGTGTCTCTGCATCTCAAATATTCCTATGTCTTTCTCTAACGGGGACATCTGTAAATCCGGGATAAGCTCATCTTGAGATCCTTAATTCAATTACATCTGCAAAGACGATTCTCCAAATAAGGTCACGTTCACAGGTTCCGTGGGCTAGGACTCGGATATACCTTTTGGGGGAACATTATTCAACCCCCTATAGTCTCCAACAAACCAGACAAGAATATGAGTTATTTACTTAAATGAACCTGGGCTACTTCATCGTATTTCATCACGGTAAGCCCTCAGACACTATCGAGTTAGAGGCTGGTATGAAGGTCAGCTAAGTGTCCTTGAACAAGTTATGGAGTCTGTCTGAGCTTCACTGTCCTTACGTGTAAAATGGGGACCACCTGACCTGGCGAGGCCGTCGTACAGATTAACGGTAATTCACATAGAGCGCCTGGCACCCCAATATCTTGTTGCAAGGGCTCCAATCTCTAAGAGCTCTGAGCAAAATACTCAACAAACACTGCAGGAAAAGGCATCCAGAGACTTTGATCCAGCCGCTATCAGGGAATGTCTTATATACTTAGAAAAAACAGAAAAGATCAAGGTAACAGGCCTGCTAGCGGCTGATAACGTCACACCTGTGAGAAATCAAGGACTTCGGGTCACAAGAACGGCCTCTCCCAAGTGGCCGCCTGTGGCTACGGTTTTCCAATGATCCCAGTGTCACCAACCTAAATATACAGTATCCCACTGCCTCGAGAGTCCCCAGGACACGAGCTGTGTCTTAGTTATCTCTGTGTCCCCAACACCTAGCACCGTGCCTGGCACCTCGGTCATTCAATAAACATTGCTGGAACAAACCAGAATACTCTGGAACCTCAGCTCTGGTTACAGACAATATGGACAAGTACTGTAGATTTAAAGCACCATATTAAGTACTTCACATATATATTGAGTGGATTAAATGAGATAATGCCCTACCCACGCTGTCATGGCAGCTGTTCCAAATGTCAGCGACCATCATCACTTATTTTAACCCTCACTCCAACCAGGAATGGAGGCAGCATCGTTCCCACTGTACAGAGCAGGTGCTGAGGCCAGAGCGGGTAAGTCACAGAGCTAAGACCTGGCAGAGCCAGGGTCTGTCGCTACAAAGACCCGTGTTCTCTCCACTACACCACCCTGCACTTGATTCATATTATTTAGTCTTGGCTTTGAGGCTGGTCCCAGCCTGCACATCTATAACCAGACTATATATTGAGGCGTGTGTGTGTGTGTGTGTACATATATATGCTCTACGCTGGTACACACACACAATACCATCACTGAAGGAATGAACTGGAGAGAACACGGAGCTGAAAAGCAAGGTCCCAGGGAACACGGTACACTCCCTTGCACTGTTAAGCTCCCGAATCATACTGCCAAAGGGTAAAGTGTCACATGTCACGCTCCGCTAAGCTCAAAGAAGCAACATGTACAATGTCTTGTAAACTCTAGAGCCTCGTCTGCAGGTTTATTACTTCCTGTCGAATTCTTGTTTCTAAGCCTACAGGGAAGAAGAGTGAACTGTGCTCGACATTCGTGTCCCAGTACTTTCCTCTCCACTGAAACTCCCAAGGAAAGTGGTAAGGAAACACGACTGGAAATTAAAGAGAGTCCCAGCCACCGAACTTACAGGAGGAATGGATGCTGGGGAAGCTTTTGCGGCCCTCGGACACCAGATCGGGGTCCCCCGTGCAGTGCATTTCTGAGTTCATCACTCCATCTGGAAAGCAGCGGTAAAAGAAATCGGGGCGAGGTCTACAAAAGACACCATGGACATTTTCAATATAAAATGCTGCCATCACAGAGGAACCCCCAGCTGACCCCCACCATTCCCTGCTGCCCCCAGCTCCTTCTCCTGCCATCAATACCGGTGCTCCCTGGGGACCACTCCAGACATGGTGGTCTTGGGGAAAGCTCAGGTTTCGGGGTCAGAAAGCTCTGAGTTGGAACTCCCACTCTGCCATTTATTAGTTTTCTAACCTTGGGAAGGTCACACAGCCTCCCCCAGCCTCAGCTTCCACATCTGTAAGAGGGGACATGAATACCCACCCAAAGGGGCGGTCGTGAGGGCCGGACGAGAGGACTGATAGGAGGCAGCTAAGCACGGCGCGGGGGGAGTAGAAGTAGTTCCTGCCTCCATCAACAGCTCCCACTCAGAGGCTGCTTCCAGAACCCCAGACTCCAGGCTCCTCATGTCCCTACGTCTTGAATTTGGATGGTCAATCGCCCCTCCTTGAATAGCAGGTCTCACCTAACCTCACTGAAACAGAGGACCCAACAGCTCAGTTCCACGATGCAGAGTGCACGGCCATCCAGGCTGGCCTCCCTGGCCCGGGTCTGGGGAGACAGACCTCACGGGACATGGGCCAAAGCTGGCCCCAAGGTCGAGCCCCCGGCTGCAGGCACACTGGCACTTACGGAGCCCTCACTGGGTACCCTCACACAGTGCCAAGTACTGCACGTGCATCGGATCACGTGATTCTTATGCCAACCCCGGGACTTTCTTCATCTGACCCGTGCAAAAATGAAGGTTTAGAAAGATTACACTCCTGCCCAAGGTTACATCCAACCAGTAAGTGGCAAAGGCAAGCCTAAACCCCAGTGATTGGATTCCTGCACCGACACACTTCACCCCGTGTTTTTTTGCCTCCCTCCGCTGAGGATTCTCACACAGAGGGGTGATGGACAATCCCTTCCCATTAATTCAACTAATATTTGCTGAAGGCCAGCCATGGGCAAGGCTTTGCTAGTGCTATAAACACAGGGCCCCTTTTCTGCACATACTGGGTCACACTGACACCCTGGTCTTTCCAGCTCTGGGATCTAGGCCCAATAATAATCTGTCAATATCTGTAAGATATCAATAATCAGTATCAGTAATCTATCAGAACTTCTGGTGTACTCTCTCCCCGCCCCTACTCGGCTTGTGTTTCTCCAAGTGTGGTTATTCACCTACTGAACCAGAACCTCAGAGCAGACAAGGCCTGGGAACCAGCATTTTAACGGGGCCCCACAGCAACTTTTAACGCAGAAAGTTGAGAGAGACCCGCCCCACATCATGCGCTGCCCAATTTGTATCCACCTTCTGCCCCCTGGGTGCCTGGCCAGCACCCTCCACCAGGTAGATAATCAGTAAATGCCGAGCTTCTGAGAGGGGAGCTAACCTGTCCAAGGCCAACAGCCAAAGTCAGGCCTCAAATTCAGGTCTTTTGACTGTTCATCTCTATGGAAACTAGCTCACTTCTGGAGCAGTTGAGAACAGAAACTGTGTCCCAGGGGGGCAACAGAAATATGCCATAAGCCAAAGCTCAAATGCCAATCCACAGATGACCTTGAGAGTCTAAGCCACCATATGTTTCTTTCTGGAACTTACCTTCCCACTATTAACTTAATAGTGTTTGTGCAGACGCCATTCAGAGCAAGAGCCAAGGACACCGCTACAAAACAAAACCAACAGACAGAAAAATAACCAGCTGGCTCTCAATCCACAGTCATCAGCATCATCATCATCACTGTTACATCATCATACCATTCGATTATGACCATGGACATATGAGCCAATAGTTTAAAAGACAGAGGGAAGTCTGAGTGGCTAGAGTAAAATATAATTAAGGCAAGACTTTGGACAGCGGCTCATAAAATCCCAAGCTCCTATGACATGAAATTTCTCTCTCCTCCTTGACTAAAATTTTTAATATTGGAAAGGAACCCATCTGTTATGTTTTGGCCTGATATGAACAGATTTAATACTATAGCATATAGAGATTCTTTTACTGGTAGCAAGAAACATAACTTTTTTATCCGTTTCTGGCAATGTTCTCAAACATAATTCTAATCAGAGCAGCTCTTGGAATCCTTCTTTAGAGTAGGACATTCCCACTCGGTGATTATCTCTGTGTTGACCCATCACCTGTTGACAAAGTCCCTTTGTTATCAAACAAATCACTTTCTGAGAAGGTAAACAGTTCCAACACCTCCCTGGGTTTTGAGAAGGTTTGCCCGGGGGCATGATTTTTGCCACCTGAGGCAGAAGGAACTTCTGGAATACATTATTTAAAAATACACAGCATGGGGACTTTCTCTAAGCAGCTTGGAAGGACTTTACTGGATAAAGTACAGATCATTCAAAGGGTACCTCACAGGTCTCTCCTATGTTTATCAAAACTGCACAAAAGGCGAGTCAATGTGATGGAAGGTCAAATGCCTTGCATAAGCAAAAAAAAACCTATTGATGCCCCGCTCCAGCGCTTTGTTGAATGACAAAGCACGTGAGCTACCATTTCCCTTTGGCAACCAATAACTGTTCAATAGTAGCTGAGATTTATGTAAGAAAACAGCTGTGGAGGGACATTTCCGGGAAGGAGCTGCCTAGAGCAATGCATGGTCATCAAGGGAGACAAATGTGTTCTCTGAGCAGAAAGTAGAGTGCAATGGCCGACACAGTCATCAAGGGCACTGGCCAGAGATTGATACAAAACCGATCTGCTTTTAGCAAGTCATGGGAAGCAGAGAGAATGGGAAGGACCAGTTCAAATGAATACCTTTGTTAAAGGAAAACTAATCACCTAAGCTAGAGATGGGCCACAGTGGGCTGTATCTGAGTGCGGTGAGGGGACGGATGCGCCCCGGGGGTGGACAGAATGGAGCAGGAGTCGGAGCACAGCACCGCCATTAACACACCGAGCAGCCAACTGGATGGATAAATTGTGTAGGAATTCAGAGAGATCTTAGGATTCTTCTGATCCCATTCTGCACGCACAGACCCTTTCTTCTAAAATGCTGGCTTCCCTTCTCTCTTGCCAGCTCAGAGCACCGCTGAGAGGTCTCCTTTGCAGAGAGGAGGAGAAAATGCCCTGGACTATCTTCACTGCTGTATTCTCCCCAGAGCCAAGACAATTAACAGGCTGTGAGATCAGCCTGCAGGACTGGGGTCTTTTCCTGGGAACACGACTGTGTTTTCCCAGCTGGGCCGGCCTCCTTCTGATCCTGGTCCTAGCATGGCCTTAGCACAGAGGCGGTCTCTGGAAACAAGCATCACCAGCAGATCTCCCAATGCCCTTGGGGAACTTCACAGACCGCTACATCAATCCAGAACACCATACATGACCCCAGCCTCAGCACCGGCTTGGCCTCATTGTAGCCAAGAGCAGTTCTTTGAAAAGTTTCAAGTAGCTGAGCTAGAAAACGTGTGGATGTGCTAATAACTGCCAATAGCTGGCAACTTCACTCTGATCCAAAAGCCTGAAGGAGACAGAAAACAATGGGGCTCTGGAGTGATGATATTTAGGGTGAAAGTCATCTCAGCATTCTGGAAGTAAACCAAACTGACTATTTTCCTCTGAATAGTACAACCCCTAGGGGACCACTGTGGGGGCCTCTCACCAACACCAGAGGGTAGGCTGGGCCCAGATCAGAGGCATGAAAGACTGGCTGAGCAGGAAATGAATGGCCCCAATCAGGAATGCTTGTTGATTAACAATAACCCAGTGGGTCTGTTTCATAAGAGCTGTGTTTACAACATCCCACAGCCCTGCGGGTTTGAGAGAAGAGACAAAACGACAAACCAGACTGTGTCCAATAAAGAAATTCAAAGTAATGTGTCCTGTGAGTTAGCCCGCAGGTGGCCTGTACTGAGAACTCTACTGCTCATATGCATCCCCGAGGATTAGAGGGTTTTTGTTGTTACTTTGGTTGATAACAGGGGACTCTATTAGACCAACTGGCTGTTCTGCAGCCGAAACCCCCAAAAGCTGGATGCTACATACGGGCAAACCTCACCTGTCTTGTTCCACAGCAGATGTGCAAAGGTGGCCACTGTGGACATGTAGATAAGAGGAGGTCTTGGGGTTTCAGGTCTGCTAAAGAAGGGACCTGAGCACTAAACCACTCTGAGAAAGTCCTGAACTCCAGATAACATTGGAAATGCTACACCTGGTTTTCTGTCCTTGGTTTTTAAAGATCAGTCCCTCGCTCCCTACTTCCAAGGCTTCCTAAAAGAAGTGATTAAAAAAAAAAAAAAAAAAAAGCTGTGTACAACAGGAGGCTCCCCGGGCAGGCTCTCATCTATTTAGGCAAACAGAACATTTGGTAACTCCACCTTCTCTGTTAACATATAGAAGGCAGGGTATGGTGTGCAATTTTGAAATGTCACTCCAAGGGAGATTTAGCGGAAAAGGGAAAGGTCTAGAGAAGTAACTTACTGCCACGACAACACACCACTCCAAAAGCTGGCAGTAAATTATAACCATAACCATGAGAGACCGCTCTTACCCACACTCATATCATCTAGGGACTCCGTGCCAGGGGAGCAACTAGAATAAAAAGAGAGGCAAAGGGATTTCCAGGTCAGCTGAGGGGGCTGCCAGCAGGACGTTTCAGGGACCACAGGGATATTTAGCCCAACACTGCCCTGGCTGCTCAAGCTACATGGGGAGGGCACCTATGCCCTCCTTGGAAAACCGGACCTTTCTGCCACTTCAGCTAAGGGGACTGAGACCATGTGATTGCCAAATCCCCAAACCACAGATAAGCAGCCTGGGTATGTACCTGACCCAAGGCTGGGCATCTACAGGCTGACCAGAGACTCATGACTTTTGTGTCCAGGTGTGAAAATGAATCGAACCAGAGGATCTGCCTGGGAAGTGTGGTCCACGAGACAGAGCAACTTGGAGGTGGGCACTGGAGCTGATGGTCCTACAGGTGTGGGACAGGAGTGCCCACCACTGCAAGTCCAAGCCTCATAGAAACCAAAGGCATGAGGCAGCAGAAATAATGGCCACATTGGGGGATTAGGCAGGATGTGTGAGGGGAAGAGGGAAGGCACATTACGGAGAGGAATGTATCTCTACCCCTGATGGCCCGGCTCCCAATTCCAGTCCCCACGATGCTCCTCTGTCCTTTCTCCCCCTATTCTTGGATATTTGTGAGATTGCTGATACAACCCTGTAACTAACCCCTAATTTATATGAGCTAATTGGAGAGAGATTCTGCTCTGTTCAATTAAGGCCCAACCAAAGCCTGGTTATGTAAGAAATGTTCCCTGTCCTGCTTCAGAGCACAAAGCCCCCTTCGCTGCTCTGCATGCCCCAGATGTTGACCTTACCCTCACCCCTGCACCAAGGAGAGAGAAGACCATATTTTGCTACATTTCCATTTCCTCCAAGCCCAATAATTTACAAACATACCCTTGGAGGTGGGAAATCTCATTTTTCCAGATATGATAATCTAACTGAATGAATGGTAAGTCCATACAAAATACCAAAAGTGGTTTGTGTGAGGGTTTGGATAGTTTTTATTGAGGCGTCAAAAAATAAACATAATTCAGTTCTCCTGATGATCAAAAAGCTGAAAACCTGACTACTGGGTAGTTTATTTCGGTTATGAAACAGGCCAATTAGCTTTGCTTTCTCTTAATACTGTCATCTACTCAGTTATTTAACTAATATGAAGATCATAAAAATGGATTTAATCTTAAAAATGTCAAACTCGTGTCACATGCAGCTATGGCTTAGCTTGGGGAGAATTTGTAACAATGGTGTTGCGATCAGTGGCAAAGAAATCAGTGGCAAAGATTGTGGCACTCTTTATACAGTAACAGTTGCTTAACTGCCAAAATCCTCCCCCCCCCCAAAGAGTGAGCTATGGAGTTTACTTCCAATTTCTATTTTATTTTATATCTGCTTTTGATCTTTGTGCCTCTAGCCAATGGTGATTAGTCAAGAAGTCTATGGCTGATTTCTGAATTGCCCGTAACGTGGGCTTATTAGCCACAGATGTGGGATTGGACAGTCAATGGTGACAGTTTCAGATTCTCTTTGCCTCGTGGCTAAGAGCTACCCTGTAGCTGTGCTTGAGCAGCACAGAGCTCAGACGTGTATTTGGACATTCACATTCAGCACAAAGGACAGCGACAAGGCTGCTGCTGAAGGTGAGGTGCTCACCATCTGTGTGTTGGCTCTTCTTAGGGTTGAAAGTTTACCTTTCCCTGTTTCTCCCAAGCTTAATTTGACCAAGAGAAAAATCAGTTGAGTGCAACAGAGATTTTTAAAATCTACTGATCTAATTAAGTCCAGCCCCATCCCCTAGAGCAGGAACTGTGAATACTCTACCTAAGAAGGCTTCCTTAATTTCAGTCTTGTCTGTTCGCCGGATAATTTTCACCACACAAATAACAGCCAGGGGTGTGAGGAAAGAAATTGCCTGGAAAAAAATAACAAATAATCCCTTATGAGGACAGCAGTTTGCTATCAGAGGGCTGACTGATAATTAGTTCAAGTTAGTTTCATTTAGACTCACTAGTTGAATGATCTTACTGAACTCCTGACCTCAAAGAAAGAAAGAAAGGATTTGTATCTATACTTAGAGACTCTGAAGACTTAAAAAAGTAATTGCTGGGAGCCACGTTTAAAGTGGTGGCTTTTTAAACAGAAAAGATAACCTATAATCGTGATGACTCAGCTTTGCCAGCAACACCCTCACATCCTCCCCTGCAGAAGGGTAAAAGAACACTTGGCCTCCCATCCCCAGCTCTCTGGCAACATGGGAGCACGTTGGACTTGCTTAGAGTCAATCGATCCATTCTCTTTGGTGTTCTTTTGCTGAATTTCATTTCCTCTGCAAAGCAGAGTTTAATCCTTTTGCTTGCCACCTCTCTTCCTTTCCTCCCTCCCCTCCCCTTCCCTGACCCAAAGCACACAAAAGTGCAGTAAGTGTTTAATGAATCAAGCTGGTGGGATTCAGATGCAAGCAACACTCATTACAGAACCCTCCATGAGGCAGGAACTATGTTTGGGTAGCATCAGGTCCCGGCGTCTCTTTAAATCCTCCTGATGACTCGGTGACTATCTTTGCCAGGCTTGGGGACTAAATGATGTGCCCAATGACATAAAGCTGGTATGAGTAGCAAGGCCAGGCTTTAGAGACCAGGTTTTCTGCCTACCATATCTAGCCTTTATTCAACATTCTACAATTAGTAAGTTGTTTTTGACATTCTAGCAACCAAGAAAAAAGTATTTCAGTTACTTCCTTATGATTATAACATCTCAGGTATTATAATATTGGAAGGGACTAAATATCTTGCAAATCCACAAATGGCCTAATAGACAGTGGTGGGAAGGGTGGGGTATGGTAACTATTGCTCACACTTTTGGAAATCTCCACCTGTACGCTAATGCAATGCCATTTTGTGGAAAGGGGCTTTCTAATCGGGCTAAGGCACTGCTGGAAGACACTTTTCTGTTATAAACACAGAAATCACCGAAATGCACACAGGCTTTCAAAATGACTGGCGATGTTCTACATTCTTGCTACAACCAGGCTGCCAGAGCTCAGCACATCTTGGGGTCTCCTCTTCGGGAACTGTCCTTAGAGGCAGTTCATGAGACATGAGAAAACCCCTCTCCTTACTGGCCGGTCTCTTTCCCACCACAATGGTAGTCACCAGCTTGATGAGCCTCCTTATCAGCTGTGGCCCTGAATCAATTAGCTGTTTAAACACCAAATGAGCAAGTCCTATCACCATGGAGGGCATTCGCAAGAATACAACAAGTCTAAGGGCAGCTGTATTAGAGGAGATTCAGAACTGGAGCAGAGGATTTCCCCAGAGGCGACTGCAAAAGGCAAGACTCACTTGTGGAGTAAAGAGTTACAGCAAATCTGCAGAAGTTCCCATGAGTTCCTGGGTGGCTCTCACCCTTGAATAACAGTTGAGCTTGTTACAATGCTGAGTCCCTCAAGTATACTCACAGGACGTGTCTGAGAATCTACATTTTGTAAACAAGTGTCTCAAATGATACTGATGCTGGTGACTGAGAAACACTGGGTCAGAGTTTTGACTCACACATTCAGTATTGAAAGAGTGATGACTGAAGCCCTTGCTTGCTGACGTCCAAAGTTATGGTTAAGGTCATAAAAGCCCCCAGCTCCTTGTTTCCTCTCACTTCAGGCATGCAGAGCAGGCCACACACTCCCCAACAGGGGAAAGCAGCTCACTGAGCAGTGAACAGCACCACAATAACCCCACTGACAGTCAAAGATGAGAACAATGCGAAACTGAAGGAAACATTACAAGACAATCCCAGATGACGTACTCTAAGGTTAGACTGAATAAAACCCCTGAAAAGATATGATTTTCCCTACCTCAGAGACTGCCTACAGGAGATCCTGAGCAGGAGTGTACCAACCAAGAGAAGACAGAGATACCAGGGGGCACTGACATCTCCAGGCCCACGAGGAGAGGCTGGAAAAGGCACTAGGGCTACCCAGAGGCTCCAGGCTCACAGCTTGATAGCCAAGGGGTCTCCCTGAGCACTGCTCCCTGCCCCAGCTCCCCTGCTTCTAACAGATCCTCACTCTGACAGCCCAACCAGAATGCACTTCATTTCACCCATTCTAGGATTTTCCTAGGTAGATGCACATTGGTCTCTTTTCTAGAACCACTGACAAACTGCTTCCTGGGCCAATGTTAGGCACCCAGGAGGGCCAGGGCTCCCCAGCTCATGAGCTTTACATGAGGGAATGCATCAGATGAAGCACCCACTCAGAAGGCCACAGAAGTGTCTGCACATGACTGTGTGGCCATCTTTCTCTCCTCCCCACATCCTAGCGACATTTGGGCTCCAATCCCCTTTCTTCTTCCTGAAAACAGATCTTCCATATCCTTGGACAGCACAGTCTTCAAATCAGCATAGATAGAGACATATTTACATTGATCACTTGCTCCCCTTTTTACAAATATTTTCCAACTAAGAAGATGGGAGTTAAGACATTAGCCCCAGAAGCCAACACATTAGGAAAACAACTTCCTTCTGGGCAAAAGCACCTCGGAACTGAGGAAAAGAGAAATGAATCCCCCTTTCACCTGGCAAACCAGACTGAATTACGCCTGGTGTACACCCCTCCCACAATTCCCACGCAAGCCTTTAGCGGCAGCTCTTCTGCCGCCCGAGGCCACAGGGGTCAAGATGGACACAGAGACACAAGAGGTGGGGGGAGGGGGGAGTGATTACTTCTACTTCCAAACAGATGTGGATATGGAGGACAAAAAGGGGCAGGAAAATTTCCCCGGGACTGTTTTCCCTCAGGTTCATTTTTCCATGGCTTAAAAATTTTCTTGAAAATCCTGGGAACGAGCCCATTAGTGCTTATTAAATGGGACCTGAGACCAGAACAATGAGTTCCAGCCAATCACTGTGGCGGGATGCAGGGGACAGACTGAACTCTCTTCAGGTTTGAGCTTCCCTCACTAGTTATGAGAACTGGGCTGCTCAGTATGCATACATAAATTAGATAAGCAGGGTTAGCATGTTCTGAAAACTTACCAAGGGCCATGGTCTGTTCTAGGTACTTGAGGCAGATTAACACACTTAGACATCCTTACTCTATGGATGAGAAACTAAGGCACAGAGAGGTTAAACAACCTGCTGAAAGTCACACAGCTAATAAGTGATAAAGTGAAGATTTGTACCCAGACTGTTTAAATCAAGCTCTATGCTTTTAACCATGGTGTTATGGCAGTTCTCACCTTAGAAGTAAGAAGCATTAAGAAAACATGGTAAATGCCTTTTCTCTAGAGATGAAGGAGGAAGTAAGGGGGCTCGTACCCAGGAGCATGAATAAGTCACAGAAATGTCAGTGGCAGCTGTCATGGATTAAGCACCTACTATGTGTGAAGGGCGTTCCTCACATTTGTCCAATCTTCTAACTATTCTGTCGGGGGAAACATTATCCTCCTTGCATAGCTCACAAAACTAGAACTCAGAGCGATAAGTGAATTCCCAAAGGCATGCACCTGGTGGGCCCAGGACACACCCCCCCGCCCCCAACCTGGGCTGCCATGCTGCCTGGGCTGGAGTCTTGAATCACAGGAATCACCTAAGCCCAAATGCCTCATCTTCCAGATGGGGAAACTGAGGCTGAGCTCATTCTTGCATTAAAGAACATTTTGTAAGCTACTGATTAATTGTACTCCACACAACCCAAATATCAAGATAATATATAAATCATCAGGCAGGATCTGGTACACGGCTGGCTTTGCACAATGCTATGCTCTGTGCTCTGCAGAAGGGAACAGACTCAGATTAAGGAAAACCAGGTTCAAGCTCCAGCTCTGACACTTACCAGCTCTGTGACCATGAGCAAGTCACTCCATCTCTTCCCCTTTGCGTCTCAGTTTTCTCATCCATAAGATGGGGTATAATAACATCCATAACAAATATCGTTGCTAAGATCTGAATTCACCAGCAGCTACTGAATGTCTCTTATGCCCCAAACACTAAGCAAGGCACTGTAAGTCTATCACCCCATTTGATGCTCTCAGCACCGTAGGAGGGAGAGGGAAATGTTATCAAAGCCTCTTTTTATATATAAGGAAACTGAGGCAGTGAGAGGAGAGGTGATTCTGCCAAGCCACATCGCTAGAAAGTTGATCTCAGGCAGTCTGCTCTGGAACCTGCCCACCCAGAGAGTCCAATAGAGTTAGCATCCAGCAAATGCTGGCTGTTGGCTACAATGTCATTATTTCCCAGGAAAAACTGAACAAATGACCCACCCAGTAAAGAAGAACCAGGATCCTGAGACCAGACATTGGAAATAAAGTGTTTTAAGTTCCAGCCCACTATGCCCTTAGGTCTGAGCAGTCAGGGAGGAGGTCAGGGATGGGGAAAAGCCTCATTTGCCTGGGCTCCCTGCCATTCCCTACATGACTGACATCTCCACCAAGGACCTGCCTTGTGCATCGGCCAATGAAACCAACACGGGAAGTGCTGTCAGTCCCCAGCCGCTGCTGCACCCGAAGGTGGGTCACCCAGGGCGCTGA
Source organism: Leptonychotes weddellii (assembly GCF_054177405.1). NCBI lineage: Eukaryota > Metazoa > Chordata > Mammalia > Carnivora > Phocidae > Leptonychotes > Leptonychotes weddellii. The sequence goes on from NC_138374.1 coordinate 9,827,393, forward strand.
TGCAAGGCACTGTGCTGCCAGGATGCTTCTGGAAAATGACAAAGCCAGACTAGCGTGTCTGAAGTGGGAGGGGCATAAGTATACCAAGAACTTTTAACAAGCAAAGGGGTCCAAGCCAGAGCACCCTGATGTTAGGATGTCAGCCAGGGAAGAACTTGTCACTGGAGTTCATTCATATCAGACAAACAATGGGCGCAAAGTGCCTTAATTTCTGGCATTTGACAGAAAGGTGTGCTAAAAAGTGCTTATTGTGACAACTCGGGATGAGCAGTGCAGACAGCTGAAAAGGCCCTGCTGTGGGTAAACAATGACAGCCCATCACAGAGAAAAGAGCTGTCTAAGACTTTACCAAAAAGTCTAAAAATTAAACTGTCTATCACGAGGCCAGCTGTGTCTCTTTTCCTTCCCTCCTCCC
>NC_138374.1:9828307-9890542 GCF_054177405.1 Leptonychotes weddellii
GAAAAAAAAACTAATTAATGTGGTGACAAAGTATTTTTCCGCTTTGTGTTACATGTATTATAAATGTATCTACTGCGTTCCTTGTGTTATTATGGAATCGCATGAAATCTTGTGACCAAATGAATGAAATGCATCAACTACTATTAACAAAACAAAAGGCTGAGCTTATCTCATTAGGGGACTCAAGGGTAGGAATCAGGATTTGAGGATGAATACACTTCTATTCTCTGAGAATCACAGCACTGAATAACTCCTTTACTGCCTCGCATCCACCCCTGCCAACATGCAAATGCACCCCCTCCTATTTGTGTCTGCAGCCAGACTATTTGTGGCATTGGTATCTAGACTTCAAAACAATCCATTGTTCATAAATCTAGGACACAGCCACAAATTTCTCACACTATCCCATATGAACCTTAATCTCCAAATTGTGTTTTATAGCACATAAAATGTGAAACCTGTGAGGAAGGGGGATAAGTGGTAAGTAGGAGCTTCCCCCTTTCAAAACCATGGAGTAAACTAGTTAGACATATGCTAGTTCCCTTATTTCTAGGATTTATAGAAGATTTAAGTTACAGCAGAAATGGAAAAAGTCTCATTTTCATACTCAAGCGTTAGGTAATGCCTGAACTCTTCAATTCCCCTAAAATTTACAAAAATCCAGTTTAGTTTCCAGTGGAAAAGCAATTATTAAAGAGCAATTAAGGGCGCCTGGGTGGCTCAGTTGGTTAAGTGGCTGCCTTCGGCTCAGGTCATGATCCCAGGGTCCTGGGATTGAGTCCCACATCGGACTCCCTGCTCAGCGGAAAGCCTGCTTCTCCCTCTCCCTCTGCCTGCCTCTCTGCCTACTTGTGCTCTCTCTCTTTCTCTCTCTGTCAAATAAATAAAATCTTTAAAAAAAAAAGCAATTAAAATAATACTTCAAAGCTCATGTAATGTGCTGGGCATTTGGGGATGTTTGCAGACACAAAGATCTTTCCAATCATCACTAATTAACAAGATTTCCTACATAAAATCAGAGGGATTTCCTTCAAAACGCAAAAACATTCCTCATGTGCTCGAAGAAATCTCTGACCCAATCAGTTAAGTTCCCAGAGGCACAAGACACAATGGCTGGTCAACAGGAATAAACCTCAAGCTGTAAGGCGGGCCAACCAAAAGTCACATCACTGTTCTGTAACAAAGAGGAGCTTAAATATTTCCTCTGCTACAGAAAGGCCTGATGGCAATTCCGCAGGAGGCAATCAGCATCCGCAAGGAGTCCTGGACACTGGGCTCCCACCCTACAGGGCAGCCTCATGGCTGAGACCAGGCTCAGAGCTGGCTGCTTAGATCTGAATCCTGGCTCTGCTGCTCACTAGCTGTGTGGATCTGGGCAAGTTCCTTCCTTTCTCTGGGATGCAATTCTGCACCTGCAAATGAGGACAAGAGTGACAGCTTTCTCACTAGAATGCTGGATGAGATCCAATGAGATAATCCTTCTTTCTCAAGCTCTCAGCAAAGGGCCCAGCACATCAGAAGTGAAATATAAAAGGTCTCGATTGCCATGGGGTGAGGGTGAAGAGGTAGAAGTAATGCCACTATAATCCACCAGCTATCTGGACGCTGGCCCATTTATTCGAGAGGCAGAAAGGCACAAAACACTATCCAGGGATTGAGTCATACAAGGTGGTCTCATCCGTGGTCACCTGACCAGCTAGAACCAGAAGAGCAGTTAACAGAGCTATCTACAGTGCCTGAGTTTGGCAAAATTGAGGTTTATCCTCGAAGAAGATGGAGCAGGGAAATCGGTCTCTAGTCTTATTTTACTGCAAATATCTGTAAACCACTTGGCCCAGCTCAGGTAAGGAGGTCCCTTTTCTTTCCAATGTGGCAGGCAATTACTAGCTCTCGCGTGACCAAGTGGCGCCCGTCACGATCTGGAATTGAGTTCAATGTGATGGGCTGCTTACCTCCTCTCTCTTCCAGACTGCTCATGGTCTTCAGCAGGGGTTAGAAAAGCAGAAATGAAAACCCATTTGGTTCATACTTGGGAGACTGGTCAAATCAGCCATGAAATCGTGGTACTTACAAACATGAGGCGGGTAGGTATGTTGTCTGATTGCACCAAAGGATTTTTATAGAGCCAGATCTCTTCTGGCTGGATGACTCTCTGGAATGGATCCAAAAACTCCGTAAAACTGAAACAAAACAAAGACAGACGCGTGAGGGCTTGAGCGCTCATCTGTTGCCTGTAGTCCCCGAGAAGGCCACTCCCACACGCCCTCAGTGGAGAATCCAGCCTCTGGGGACGGAGAAGGTAATAACAGGCTGCCCAGGGGTGGGGGGTGGGGGGCAGATGGATTGAAAGAATTACTGAGATTCTGTAGAACCTTCTGTCAGCAGCAAAGACCCATTCTGGGCATAAAAGAACAGCGGCGAAGCTGACCTACAAAGACCCTAGAAGTCAGGGCTCCAAAGTGAACTAGGAGCCGAAGGGCAGAATGGGGCGGGGAGGGGGGAGCTCAGACGGGGGCAAGGCCAGCCAGCAGCACAGCTCTGGGAAGGAAATGGGCTCAATGTGGAGCAAAGGTGAATGAGCAGTTGGCACCACCTGGGGAAAGAACCCTGGGCTCTTCCCTTCCCTCCCTTACCCCGATGGCACGCTGACACTTCTCCACCAGTAGGGGGCAGAGTGAGCAAGAAAAGCCTCCCTGAGAATACGGAAGGTTGGGCAGGAGGAACACTGAGAGAAAGGGAGGGAGGGAAGGAAGGAAAAGGGGAATAAGAAGAATTCTGGGGCTGCTGCCAAGAAACCAGACAGCATTAAGCATCCACGTCCTCCTCTCATCACCCTCCCAAGCCCTCCCACACCCTGGGAGCCCACAACACCCATGCGGATGGAAAGCAAACACCACCAAGAGTAAAATGGGATGGAGCGGGGTCAGGGGGACGGAGCCTGCAGGGATATGGTTTGCTTTGTCCGACTGACCCTCCGGCCCAGGTCTCCACCTGGCGAACTCAGTTCAGAATGGGGGTCCGAGAGAGCCAGGCAGAGGCTGAATGTCTTTTCAGACCTAGTCTCGGAGGTCTCATGGTGTCATCTGGTGACATGCAAGTCATTAGGTCAGCCCACATTCAAGAGAGGAGTGGACTCCCCTCTTGGCAGGGATATAGAGCAAGGTCCCAACAGAGAAAGGCTGCTTAAGATGACAGATGTGGCTTTAAAATAACAATATGCCAACCACCGGCTGTCATCATTGTAATGGGCCCACAGCCCCCCTCTCAGAGACCCCAGAACCTTGATCCCCATTCCTTCCCCATGCAGCCAGCCACACTGCTGAGCACGTCCCTCCTCACCTTGCTTGTCCCCCAGGTGTTACTCCCCTCGTGGCTATTTTTTAAAGCCTCGTGCACCCAGCCTTTTGCACAATTCTACATCCCACCCCAAGAAGCTGCAGTCAGAATGCATCTATCAAGCAGATTATATCCTCTGGGTGCAGCGGAGTCAAGAAAGATAGATGTCCCTTCTCCAGCCACGCTCCAGCCACCAGTGGCTGCCTCTGAGAATCCAGACAGCGGGGCACCTGCACAGAGGACTTGGGCCTCAGAAAGCAAAGGGGGGCAGAGGTGGGCATGCGGGGTGCAATGGAAAGGTCTGGAGACCATACAGGGTGGTTACCAAGAAAGGACATCCCAGGCCTGGAAACCCCCTCCCACAAGCTCTCTGTAGGTGGTCTGGAAGCCAGGAAATGGAAACCCACTTCCACGGAGGAGGTCAGGCATGGGCTCCCATGACCTGTTCACAGGGGCTCACTACGCCCACATGAGGACTCCCCAGAGCTGTTAGATCAGCACTCCCCAAACATGAATGTGCCCAGGATCCACTTGGGGGGCTTGTGCCTATAGAAACAGCCAGTCCCGGGAAGGGCCAGAGAGTTGGCATCTCCAGCCAGGTGCCCCGTGGTGCCGATGCTGCTGACCTGTGGCTCAAACCTTGATTCGCAAGGGGCCAGGGCATCGGCCTCACAGGGAATGCAGAATCTTGGGGCCTAGCCCAGACCTACTGAATCACAATCTTCACTTTTAACAAGACCCCCAGGGGATGCATGTGAGCACTATAGTCAGATATACACAGCTCTTGGGTGGGAAAGCTGGTGCTTCCCAGCTTCGGCCTTTGAAGAACCAAGTTGGCCAGTTTTGCCTTATCCCCCGCCCTCCTCCCGGACCGTGACTTTCCTCGAGACTTTGTAAACTAAAAGCCTAGAAGAAACTTCACGTCACTGCTTAATTATGAAATCAGCATTCCCTCCATAGACAGCGGGTAAACGTCAAAATAAATACAATGAAAACCAAAGACTGCTATTAAATTCTACTTTGGTGCTGCTGCCTTGGAAGCTCGCCTGCCCTCTCTGTGGACGCCCTCCAGGGCTTCCCCCGCGAGGCAGGGAAGATGGAAGGACAAGTGAGAGGGGGCGAACGTGCCCTCCCCGTGCCTGTGGAGGTGGGGGCTTCCACTGCGTGTCATCTCAACTCACCCCGCAAAGCCCGTAAAATCATCTCCGGCACTGCTGCGGTCATGGAAGCAGGTCAAAATGTTTTGATGCGAAAAGGAAGGAGTTACTACTAAAGTAAACATACAATTTTCTTTTGTCAAAATTCTAACTGCCCAAAGTCAGGGACCTTGCTGTTGGATTTGGATCCAAGTTATGCTTCTTTCATTTCTTGGCTGTTTGAATTTGACAATTACCTTAATCTACCTGTATATCAATTTCTTCTTGGCAAAGGAGGAACAGTGTTATTGTTTTCTCCTTAGTTTTCTGATGATGCAGTTTGAAGAACTTGGAAAACATACACTGTGAAAATTCAAAGACATTATTCTAACTTTATGCTGGACATAAAAATCATGTGTAAATCCTCCTTAGGCTTGGTTCCTATCTCCTCTCTCTCTCTCCTGGTGGCCAGTCCTGTTTTCACAGCCCAGCTGACTTTAAGCAGCCTACAGTATCTGCTTATATAGGAAGGAATGCAGCAGGGGACAGACAGTGGACCATCATTTTTGCCTACTGTTTATTCACTCAACAAACACCTAACTGAGTGCCCGTGATGTGCCAGGTAGTGCCCCATGAACCCTGGTGAATAAAACACACATAGTCCCCACTTTTGCGGAGATTATAGTCAAGGGACCCTAAGTGCCAACTGATTGGGGAATGAGATGTTGAATCTTCTGTTACAGGTATCAGAGTGCCGTCTACACAGATCGTCAGCCCACTCTGCTTTGAGGAGATGTCAGGTTAGGAGTATTCCAGCAGTTGGACCCACGAGATGGCCTCCAACCTAGAGCCGCTTACGAGGACCTGACCCCCGGAAATGTTATGGGATGTGTATCTATCACTGTTCATGTGCTGAATGTGCCAACAGATTCAGCCCAGAGTTAGGAACCCAGAAGAATGGCCCATCTTGACATCACACTAGCAAGGAATAATGATGCTTCTGTCCCCCATGCCTCTTTTAACTCAAAGTCAAGTTCTCAAAGCCCCAGAATCTCCCCATCATCTTCTAAAAGACTCCACAAATTTGTCAATGATCTTTAAGTCACGGACCTTGATAACATACCTTTTTCAAGATAAGGTTAACAATTCAGTCACATACTAGGCACAGATTTCTACCTCCTTGACTCCCAAACAAAAATAACACAAGATTGTACTGAAACATGAACTTAACCAGACCATTAAACTTGGTGTAAATCCCTGCTTTGGCATTTGCCAGCTGGGTGGCTTGAGAAAAGTCACTTAACCTCTCTGATCCTCAAACACCGTTCCCCCCCACCCCCCGCCCCAGGATGGCCATACCTTCCAGGACAGTGATAATACTGCTATCATTAGCAGTAAGAGAAGTTGGGGTCTGGCACGGTGTCTAGGGCACTGAAAGCCTCAACCAAATGCTCTTCCTGCAGTGTGGGCATGAACAGTGCTGAGGACACGATGTGGGTCTGAGAAGGATGCCCCCCCACCCCCCGATCCCCAACCCAGGGGCAGTGAGGTTGCATGCCCGGGGAAAGAGGATCAGACAGAATGTCAACACCTGCCACTCATCACTTGGCCATTCTGTGAGCCAACAACGGCCCAGGCAGCCACTGCTGAAGCTTGCGGTGTTCAGGAGGGCAAAACAAGACTCGTGATAAAGAAGTTTTCCAGGCAAAAGCAAAAAGTAAAGCCTGTTTCTTACTTGAACTATTGACCTGTCCCCCCCTAGTGGGCCTCTCCCACACAGGAGGGAAAACACTGGCAAATGGGCTCTGGAAGTGGTCAGGGACAGGCAGCTGCTACATAGGGAAGAGGTGTATAGGATTTAGTCCTGGGCAAGGGATAAGATGAGGCTACAGAGAGAACACGCTGATGAATTATCTCAGCGACCTGCCCGCACACAGCCTTCTCCTGAGTTTGGTCATTGGATGCCCCAAAGTCAAGAGTAACAGTTTTCATAAAAATAGCTAGTTATTACGTTTGGAGCCGTCTTGTGCTGTGCCCTTGACTTGGTGCTTTCCAACATCCCTTGTTTACTCTTCATAAGAGCCCTATGAGATAGTAATTGCTGTTATCCCCATTTTAGAGATGGGGGCACTGAGGCCACAAAGCAAAGTGTCTCTTGCCTGAGTCATCACAGCTCTATGTGCTATGGAATGTCCACTATCCCACATCCTTCTGAGCACATGCTCTGGAACTTTAAGGAAAGAACACGCAAATACACACACACACACACACACGCACACACACGCATGCATTGCCCACCAGTGTAAAGTCATCTGCAATTATTTTAATAAAAGATACCATTTTCCACAATTAGAAACACAGCCTTACTCTCGGGAAATGCAACATGGGGATCTCAGTTCTCAGTCAGTGTGAAGGCTGAGATCAGATTCTTGCAGAGAGCAGTCTGACGTTTGTTGGGAAGGAGGGAAGGGCAGAAATCATGAGAGAAGTGAAGCCCCCGAGACGTTGCTCCCGCCAGCCCCCTCCTCCCTGCCCCTTGGAGAAGCAGGTGCCCCTGCAGCAAAGACGCCTGCAGCTCACCTGCACTAGGGAGAACGGCATCCAGGAGACCAGCCCTGGACCAGACGAGGAACGGCTCCCAGAGCCCCCACCCCATCCTGGGGATGCTCTCTCTTCTCTGCAGCAGCCTCACAAAGGATGAGAAGGCAGTTGAGCGAGGGCGACTGCCACCTGGGGCCAAGGCACAGGCAGAGCCTGGCTCCAATCCTCATGCCCTTCCAACTGTGAGGGCACAGACTCTGGAGAGGCAGCCTGGGTTGGATTTCCACTCTCCCTTACTGGCTGCCTGACCCTGGGCAAGGCACGTCCCTTCCTGGGCCTTGGTCTCCTTACTCTGCCAAGTAATGCTGACAAGAACACCTACCTCAGAAGGCTGGTACAAATACTAAACAGGTAACAATGTGAAGTGCTTAGAAGGGCACGGGCATGTGTTCTCACCCTGGTGGGGGGAAAGCCTAAAATTACAGCCCAATATTGTGTCCTGCCCCAACCTCTGAAACCACACGGACTTCAAACAGCCTGACCACAAGCTCCCTGCCCCGCTCCGCTCCCTCAGGTAAGGTCCCCCCACCAAACAATCCTCCTGATCAAGGGACCAGGTGCAATTTCTGCTTATCCTTGAGTATTGGGTTTCTATCCCCTGCCAGCCCATGAACAGACAAATCACATCCTTCTGCAGGAACCAGGGACACCCCACCCTCTTGGTACTACACAGCCTGCCTCCCACAGGCCCTGCAGATTCGCTCTGCCCTACTTCTAGCCCTGCCCAGCAGGTGGTGTCCTCCGCCCCTGCTATGAGTATATGTGACTAATAAACTGCTATCGATCTCTCTGTCCCATCTTAAGTGTCATGTATGGCCATCCCCATAACCCCAGGGTAGGAATCCCTCCTCGCCAAGGGGGTGAAGATGGGGCGTCAGAGCCTGTACCTCTTGGCTAGGCCCTCCTGAACATGATGGGATGGGACAGTGGTGGAAATATGTGGGCCAAGCCTGGAAATGTCATCGATCTACCCAGCTCCAGGAAGGAAGAGAAAGGACCAAGAATAGGCAGCATGAATAAAACCAAGCCGCTGACCCGACTACCTGTTCACGCCAGCTCTCCTTCAGCTTTTAGAAACATGGCCCTATCCTGCCTCCCCTACCTGTTGGTCACCAGTGTCAGGACCACAGACACCTGTGTGCTTCTGACACATGAAGTACACGGCACCTCCATGGAGCATTCTTCCCAAACATGTATACTCTGAACCTAAATCAAGTCTTTGGATCCAACTTCCAGCTAATAGGAAACACAGGGACAGACGAACTAGTCAAATGCCCTCAAGCAAGTAATTAGACAAGCCCAGGAAGAAAGCTAGAGGGAATGTTCCAGGTTACAGGAATCTGAAGAGACAAAACAACCAAATGTAACATACATTTGACTGGATCTTGGGTCAAAAAAATTTAAAAAGCCATTAAAAAGGAACTCTGAGGATGACTAAGGCAATACAGGAACTGGAACAAACCAGGTATCAGGTGATCATAAGGAAATATTACTAATTTCCTTCAGTGCAGTAAGGACATGGATATGGAGAAGAAGGCTTTGTTTTTAGGAGATGCATTTAGGGAGCTTAGGATAATGAACTGTCAGCAATTTCCTCTCAAATACTTCAGAAAATTGTATATAAAACACATAACTACAGAGATAAAGCAAATAGGGTAAAATGTTAATTGTTAAATCTAGGTGGAGCAGATGGGGGATTTTACTGTTTCAACTTTTCTGTATATTGGAAATTATCCAGGACGAGAGGCTGGCATAGAGGGGCCCAGGAGCAGGAACCCCCAAAGGGAGGGAAATAGCACAGAAGGCAATATGGCAACGGAAATGTGGGCTTAGCAGAGCTGTGGAGTTGAACAGCTTCTGTTCCACCTCTGCCACTTACAACCTGCATGACCCTGGGCAAGTGACACCTACTCTCTGAGCCCTGGGTGCCTCCTCCGGAAGTGGAAATAACCATAAACCCCGCTCCCCCCCGCCTTCAGGGCCGCACTGAGGAAGGATCGGTGAGGTCACGCACAACGGACTCAGCATAGCGCTCAGTAGAGGCCCCCTCCCCGAGAGCTGTCTCCTGCCACAAGAGCATATTCAAGCTCGGGCACGGAGAAAGCAGGACACACCCAAACCTGCCTGCCACGGGGCAGGGGCACACATGGAAGTGTATGTTGCAGAAGCACGATGTTCAAAACTACGCGCATCACCCCACAAGTCCAAACGTTTAATCCACCGATTTCTGAACACTTCTGCAGAGGGTGTCTTCCCTCTGGAAGAAACAGAAGATGGAAAACATTTTAGTTGTCTGAATTCAAACAGAAAATCCCAGTCTACACAAACACAGCCTGCAAAAGCTAATATATTGGGTCCAGCTGGGGCTTCATGCCCTGGGGAAGCGGCTGAGGCCCCCTCCCCACCTATAAAATGGGCAGAACACCCTGCTGAAATGTCATGAGAATTTGGGATCATAGTTGGGGTCCATGAGAAGCACTCAACAACAGGTATTAACACTACTTATCACTGAAAAACCCCAGATTAAAAAAAAATCCTAAAAACGTGCACACCTTATAAGAATGTGTGGACCTTATCTGGATCCTGATTCAAAGAAATGAGGTGTTCATTTGATCAAGGTTTACAAATGGTATTGTGCTGCTGGAGGGCTGGCTCAGCTTTTCGTTGTTGTTGTTTTGTTGGGGTTTTTTTTTTAAGTTCTCATTGGTTAAAGTTTTTGAAGTACTGACATATAAAATGATGTCATGTCTGGGCTTTGCTTTAAAAACCTCCACCAATAAAAGGGGAGGGAGAACAGATGAAATCAAAGTGTTGGTAACTGGTGGAGGGTATCTGACAATTTCCACACCAAAAAGTTTTTTAAAATGATTTTGCTCATTGGCCCGAAAGATACTTGCAAAATTAAGTGTTTTATCAGCCAAAGCAACTAATGCCCTTGGAAAGCATTATTTCAGTCAAGTGTAACAACTAAAAGAGTAGTGAATAAAAATCAGCAAGAAGAAAGGAGAAGAGACAAGGGAAGAGGTCAGGTCCTTCAAAAAAGGAGTCTCCTTCCAAAACCTGCACACCTAGACCTATCTGAAAACCCTCAGGATGCGGTGCCCCAGAGCCCAAGGCAATGAGGAGTCCTCTCCCTGGACATCGGAAAGCAAGTGCTTAATAACCAGGGTGGTGACAGGCCGGTGACAGTGAGCTATGGGTGACAGGAGACTATGTGCCGATCCAGGCCACTGGGAATCCACTTCCCACTGGCTGCAGGGCTTCCTGGAGCTCAGAGCCCAGCTCCCCCTCCCCCGGCAAAGCTCTCCCCTCTGGGAGGAACATCCTCTGGGCCAGACACATCTCCTAGCAGAAAATGTTTCTGCAGGGGCTACCGCACTGTGTCTGAGCCACAGGCAAACAAAAGCCACTCAAAAAAAAAAACTAGTAAAAGAAGAGGGAGGAAAGTATATATTTCTTTGCTAACAGACCTCCGTCTCCAATTAAGCTCCGACTCTAGAATGCCCAGTGAAGCATTCACTCCTGGATTAAATAAATCTTTAGGAATTGAGCCAGAGCTTAAAGCACTCTGGAGCATTCTCCATACCCAGGCCTGGACCAGGCCACATAAAGATCCCAGGACACGCTCAGCAGAGTTCTGTCTGGGGCAGAACAGAATGCCAGTCAACACTCAGGACAAAACGCTGTGCAGACAGAGCTTAATTTGAAGAGGCTTCTGAGCTGTAATTTTCATTCAAACACATCAGCCAGAGAGCCCTTGTTCTAAACAGGGGCCCCCGAAGTGTCTTTGAGCTCTTCCTCCATTACAATCTCATCTGAACTCCCCCCGGTGTCAGTCAGCAGGGGGGCAGGGCAGCAGCAGGCCTTTCTTACCCGAGTCCACGGCAGAGAGCAGCAGAGCCCAGACCTGACCACATTCTCCGTGACCTGCTTGTCCATGTTCTAGAATGATCTTCATCTGGGCTGGTAGGTGAGAAGAGGCACATGCGTGAGACGGAACAGCCACAGATCGGAAGGCTAAGGGCTGGGGACAGCCAGTATCTGACGAGAGGCTAATGGCAGGGCCAGGTCAGGGTGGAGAGCATGTGGGGAGCATATGAGTCAAGACGCTGGGGTACACCTGCCCTAAGCATGACAACCTGCTCTGCAGCTGAGGTCTGGGGAAGGCAGACATTTCCCCTCTACCCTGAGGCATGGCCAGGCCTGTGGTGTTTAAGCAGATAAAGAAACTTCGTGCTTGCCCCCAAAGCCTTTTGGCTATCTGTAAGCATCACTAAGTGTTTTCCTGGCCACCTGCACTCCAACCCTCAAATCCTTAATGCAGAGTCAAATTGGCCCGTGGACCTGGGCTTGACCTTGCACAGCGGCAGACATCCCCCTGCTGGTTTCTGTGGCCCCAACGATGGCCAGTTAGAGTCAAGGACCAAGCAATCGCTGCCTGTTGGTATGACTGGGCTGTACAGCGGGGATCCATCTGCTCACTCGAAATCATCTTAGGAGGATCGAGAATAGCTGGGTCATCATCACTGCTGCAAAGTTACAGTGGCTTCGGGCTGAATGGAAGGGCCACAGCACAACGCCAGCTCCAAGAGGGCACTAATTCTTGTCTGCGTTTGCTCAGAGCTGTAGAACAGTGCCTGGCATGCAGTGAGCGCTCAATAAATACCTGTTGCATCAAGACTAAACAAACCTATGGCAGCTGTTTCAATAAAGACCCAATCTTCTGCCACATGGAATCTCCAGTCAGAGGCTGACAACTGGCTGCCCTTGGACCGAAAGCAACTTGCGGCTACATTTGGTTTGGGCAGCTCAGTGGATTGTTTTTTTTTTTAAAGATTTTATTTAGTTACTTGACAGAGAGCGACACAGCGAGCGAGGGAACACAAGCAGGGGGAGTGGGAGAGGGAGAAGCAGGCTCCCTGCAGAGCAGGGAGCCCGACGCGGGGCTCGATCCCAGGACCCCGGGACCATGACCTGAGCCGAAGGCAGACGCTTAACGACTGAGCCACCCAGGTGCCCTCAGTGGTTTTTTTTAAAATGTATAATTCATGGCCGATATTTGAAAACCAGGAGCTCTTACAGCAAAATCTGAATTTCTGGCTTCCGGTGAAGAACTTGGTCTGGCAACCTCCGGCCCACATCCCTCCAGGCCAACACACTGATGAAGGAGTTAAGAAGGAGCTGCCCACTTGGGAGGGCAAAGCCTGCCCAGGGCCCAGCCACCCCCGCTGCATCTGTGCAACGTGACATGTGTGCTCGTCTCCGTGGCTGTCGTAGGCTGGCTGCTGGCTGGGCCCAGAGCGGGGGGCACTTCACAGTCTCCAGCATCCCCTAGTCTCCAGGAACCCCCCACTCTATGAGGCCAGTGCCCCCAGGGGACACGTGCGCCTCTCTCTTCTCAGGGAGCCTGGCTTTGTGGGGTGCTCGTCTGCCGAGTGGTTTGTTAGGACTAATCGGTCCACAGCAGTTGTGTGTTGAGCTGTCGCCCCACCCCCACCAGCACCAGCAGCACCGCTCCCCTGCCGAAACACCAGTCTGCAAACCTTGCTCTCTCCTCTGTCCCAAGCGACAGCACGACCCCAGCCCCCGGCACTGCTGAGAACTGGGTTTGATACGTCACAGACTGTCTGAATGGCTCCTTGGTAACACAGTCAATGAGATGTTGTCTTCAGAGACATCCAGAGGGAAAGAAGGGGAGAGAGGAGGATTGCTTTCTGAGTGCTTCCTACCTGCCAGGAGCCTGCTAGGCAAGTGTTACACCTTCCCTCAATCACTCCTCACAATGGAAAAGTAGGCACCGCCGTCCCTATCGTCCAGATAGGGAGACAGGCTCGGAGAGGCTTCTTGACCTGCCCAAGTGCATTCAGCAGGACAAGCAACAAAACTGAAGCTCAAACTCAGGTCTTCTAACCATTACCCTGGGCTATTTCCACTGCCCCTGTTTCTGGAAGTGTGGGCTAGAGTACACTGAGGTGGAAGGAAAACCATGGGTGGGCTGCAGACAACTGCACTGAGTGCGGGGAGCGGCGGGAGGACCCAGAGTCTGCCCGGGTAATACGGGGAATCAGCCTGGCTTTAGTTAGCAGCACCCTGGACCAGGAATCAAAAGCGCTCATTAGGTTGTAATTGTAGGAAAATCTCTCCCTCAGTGGCGTTACTTCTTTATCAGTAAAATGGAAATCTATTCCCTTATTCATCCATTCATTTTCAGTACAAGGCAGTTAAATGAAAAGCAGATTCTGAAGTACATGTCCGTGGGTTTGACCTTGGCCAAATCACTCTATTTCTGTGTGCCTTAGTTTCTCATCTGTAAAAGGATTATTATCAATGAGATGATTGGCACAGAGGGAAGCAGGCCCAATAAATGCCAGGTTTTACTCCTCATTCATTCATTCACGCAGCCATGCATTCAACAAGCATCATCGGCCTGCCTACTGAGTAGGTTCTGTGACCCTACTCACAAGAGGCTAGTATTGACCCTGGGCTCCGGGGGCACCATCCTCCTGTTCTCTGATCCCTCTCCCTGCCCACTTTCTCTTTCTCAAGTGTCTCTCCCTCCCTCCAGGCCCTTCATGAATAATGTGGGCCCCAGGACTTGGGCTCTTCTGTAGTGGGGAGAACATATGGTCGCAGGGCCATGCCAGCCCAACTCTGGTCTTTCCAAACTGACATCTCCATCCCTAAGATCTACACTCCCATGTTCACCGCAGTGACATTCACAATAGCCAAGATATGGGAACAACCCTAAGTGTCCAACCATGGACGAATGGATAAAGAAGATGTGGTGTATACATATATACATACACACAACGGAATACTACTCAGCCATGAGAAAGAAGGACATCTGTCATTTGTGACAACATGGATGGACCTTGAGGGCATTATGCTAAGTGAAATAAGTCAGAGAAAGACAAATACTGTACAATCTCACTTATATGTGGAATCTAAACAAGCCACACTCACAGAAACAGAGACTAGAATGATGGTTACCAAGGGCTGGAGGTGGGGGGTGGGAGAAATGGGGGAATGATGGTCAAGGGGTAGCAACTCAGCTATCAGATGAACAAGTTCTAGAGATCTAATGTACAGTATGGTGATTATAGTTAATAATACTGTATTATACACCTGAAATTTATTTATTTATTTATTTTTTTTTTTAAAAAGATTTTATTTATTTTTTAGAGAGCGAGAGAGAAACAGCATGAGAGGGGCAAGGGTCAGAGGGAGAAGCAGGCTCCCCGCTGAGCCGGGAGCCCGACGCGGGACTCGATCCCAGGACCCTGGGATCATGACCTGAGCCGAAGGCAGACGCTTAACCATCTGAGCCACCCAGGCGCCCACACCTGAAATTTATTAAGATAGATCTGAAATGTTCTTACCACTAATTATATGACATGATGCAGGTGCTAGCTAATACTACAGTGATAATCATTTCTCAGTATACAAGTGTATCAGATCAACATATTATACACCTTAAATTTATACACTGTTATATGTCAATTATAGCTCAGTAAAGCTAGAAAAAAACTGAGTATAAAGACCAAGGAATACTGGAAAAGGAGGCTAACAGCATGCTGCTAAAGAAATCACCTGTTGCTTCTCTGCCTTAAATGATTTCCCAAGTGTCATCATGCGTCTTCACATGAATCAGTACCCAGTGCAACTGGGCAATACTGACAATCAGACTGAGGGTTGCTGGAGGGGAGGGGGTTGGGGAGATGGGGTGACTGGGTGATGGGCATTAAGGAGGGCACTTGATGGAATGAGCACTGGGTATTACATGCAACTGATGAACCCCTAAAATCTGCTTCTGAAACTAATAATACCCTATATGTTATGTAAATTGAAATTAAATAAAAAATTTAAAACAAAGAAATGCAGAACACAGAAAAAAAAAGATCCCCTTGTAAAATTCCAAAGGTGCATCTAAATTGCTCTATATACACAATTAGCCGAAGAGAAGGTACCTTCTCACCAGTACATGTAATTGCTTTTCTTAAAAACATAACAAAAAACTCCCTGGCTGTCTCTAAAATATAACAAAGCAAAAGGGTGATTCTTGCCATTCTCAACCTGTTGGGCAGCCAGCTGGACGTATCAGAGAGGCTTCCCCAGATTCCGCAGTCATTACTGGAAGGTCTTAATTGGCTTTCGAGATTTTGCATAGCACTGCAAATCTGGGTAATCGAGTTTGAGGAAAAGTGTAATCAAGCTGATTTATCCACAATTATCTCCCCCATTATTCTCTTTGTTACCCCATTCTGCAATTACTTGCATGGAAAATTTTTATGTAATAGAGACACGCAGATGAAGGCAGCAGATCCCCTGAATCCTACAGCGAGCAAGGGGCTCGGCTCTTCCCAGGGAGCCTGGGCGCCTACAGGAGACCCCCCCACACAGGCTGACCTCAAGACAGGTAGTGTAAATGAGGCACAAATGCCCAATGAGCCTCCAAAGCCAGTGCTCCTCGAACCTTACACTCACTTGGAAACTCACAAGTATCCCCCTCCGGGAGAGGACTCACTCCCTGTCAGGTCCATGAGTGCACACTGCTGACCACCACCAAGTGCATTCCAAAGCAAGCCGAAAAGCAACAGTGAAAAGCTCAGCCATGGATGGTTGTTATCGGCGCTGACACTTGAATGTCTATTCCCCCTCCCTACATCAATAGTAATTTAAAACAATATCACAGCATCAGGTATTCTTTTTTTTTTTTTTAATTTTTATTTATTTGACAGAGACACAGTGAGAGGGGGAACACAAGCAGGGGGAGTGGGAGAGGGAGAAGCAGGCTTCCCACTGAGCAGGGATCCCGATGCGGGGCTCGATCCCAAGACCCTGGGATCATGACCTGAGCTGAAGGCAGATGCTTAACTGACTGAGCCACCCAGGTGCCCCAGCATCCGGTATTCTTGAGCCACACGTTGTTCTGGACACTTTCCATGCACCATGTGTCTCTTCAACCTCACAAACCCTATGGAGTATGACTAACATTCCCTCCATTTTACAGATGGTCAAACTGAGGCTTTCAGAGGCCATGCAGTATCCACACAGCCAGATCTCAGAGCCAAGTCTGCCAAGGCTTCAGAGCCTGTCTCACACTCACTCGGTGCTCCTGCCTCGTCAAGGGGAAGGGAGAGACAGAGGGGTCTGTTCCCATCAAAGGATAAGCTGATCTTTTAAAGGAGGATTTGGGAAGAATCAAGAAAACTTTAAAGAAATGGAAAGAAAGCCACTCGCAGAAGGAAGCTGGTGGCGCCATCTTGGTTGGAGGCTGTTGGCAATGCCTATGGGAAGACTGCAGATGGAGGCCCTGCTCTCAACGGGGCCACCAGAATGCCTCCTGACCTTTCAGAGGGCACCTGGGTCTCTAACCCTCAGTTTCTCCATGTGTAAAACGCTTGGGTGGCCTCTAAACGATACCATGCAATGACTTTTAGGGTTTGAAGAGCTTCTGATGCGAGAACAGAGCAGAGCAAGAAGGTCCTGGGGAGCGCTTCTCAACCCCCAGCTGCACATCACACTCACTCGAGGAACTTGTAAAAATATCACTGCCCTGGCCCTGCCCCAGACCAAATTCGAATCTCTGGGGAACCAGGGTGGGGTCCCCTGCTCTGGAGCCGCTCTGTAAGTAAGAGACAGGCAGAAGACATGTAGGGGTCAACAAGACACTTCTCCTTTCACTTTTGTTCCTTTCTATGTGGCTTTTCCCTTTGATGTTGTCTTTACCTCTCAATCAATAATGGTCCTTCTTAAAATGTGACAAGGAATCCAAAGTCTCTGGCACCAAAAAACATGTGTGTTTGTTTTGTGTTGCACCCACGAATCTTTCTATTTTGCAGGGAGTCCCCTCTGAAGACATTAGTCGTGAGCTAAGCCAGCATGACGTTTCCTGTGTCTGAGCTGCCTTGTCCTGAGGCTGAGATTGGCCTGGGCCGGCAGCAGGTCTCTAAGCCTTGGCCGCCACTCGCAATAGGCAGCACCAAGAAGGGTTTGGATTTGGAAAGAGAGACGGAGGGACACCACTCCAGCCCTGAACTCGGAGGCACAACTCCCAAGCATGTGCGAAGAGTTTAATAAATGTCTGCTGAGCCTGAAGCGGTGCCAGGCACCGGGATCCAGAGTGAACGAGGCACAGTGCACGTCCTCAGGGAGCCCAGTGGGGAGGGGAGGGGAGGCACAGGCCTAAAACCCAGCCGTATTAGCTTCCTACTGCTGTTGTAACAAACTGTCACAAACTTAGTGGCTTTAACAACACCAGTTCTAGAGGTCAAAAGTCTGATGCACGGGGCGCCTGGGTGGCTCAGTCGGTTAAGCCTCCGACTCTTGGTTTTGGCTCAGGTCATGATCTCAGGGTTGTGAGATCGAGCCCCGGGTCCAGCTCTGGGCTCAGAGCGGAGTCTGCTTCAGATTCTTTCTCACCCTCTGCCCGCCACCCACTCCCCAACTGGTGAGTGCTCTCTCTTTAAAATACTTAAATAAAATCTTAAAAAAAAAAAAGGTCTGATGCACATCTCACTGGGCTCAGGTCAAAGCGCTAACAGGGCTGCATTCCTTTCTGGAAGCTCGAGGGGAGAATCACTTCCTTACCTTTTCCAGCTTCTAGAGGTCTCCCTCATTCTTTGACTCATGACCCCCTTCAACTTCACAGCCAGCAACAGTAGGTCTGGAACTATGCGCCCCCCATCTGTCTGGCCCCCTCTTCTGCCTCTTCTTCCTCCATTCTTAAAGACCCATGTGATTAGACAGATCCCACCTGCTCATCGAGGATAAGCCCCTGAACCCCAGGTGAACCGATGAGCAACCTTAGTTACTTGTGTGACCTTTTTAAGTCCCTTTGCCACGTAAGATAACAGGTCCACAGATTCCAGAGATTAGGATGTAGACATCCCTGCAGGACATTACTCCACCACAGGCTGGCCACTTTAGGGTGACTGGCTGTGATGACGTACTGTGAGGTGAAGGGAAAATCCTGCGCTCCCCTAGTTTGTCGTTGTTGACATTACATGCAAACACGCATAAGAAAAGAAGAGAGATGCGAAGAAAACCCCCAAAATGGTAACACTGGTTACCTCTGCTCAGTCACTATGACATCACACGTGTCCACTTCCCTGTGCAACACTGACTACCACAGAGATACCCGCTGACCACTGGGGGGCCCGCCAGGCTGGAAGCTGCGTGAGCACAGAGCCTGTGTCTGTCTATCTCCCTCCACCCCAGGCCCAAGTGGTGACCACAGTAGACACTGGAGAGGCCTCACGCTGCCCCAGCACCTCCTGAGTGCTTTCCACACACTAATTCACTCAGTCCTCACGAGGCCCCACAGAGCTTGGCGTTATTTTTAAGCTCCACTGTTTGCACCTGAGCAAACTACTCCAGCCCACCTCGCTCAAATCCATCCCAGGACCCTGGAAAGGTCGCTGGCCCTCTCACCCACCTCTGCTGATGGAGGCCAGCACGGACTCCATGTCCTGAACTCAAACAATAAGGTCTAATTTATCCCAATTCCGACCTAGATGAAGAGGAGGCGAAGCCCTGGCAGGGGGCACCCGCCCAGGAAAGGGGGGAGCGGGGTCTGTTCCCAGTTAGTGCCAGTGTACCCCTCTGCAGGCCGGAGTCCCCCGGGCTTGGGGCTGGGGCACAGGGAACCAGGACAGTGAGGATGGGGATGGGGACAGGGACAGCGATGGGGAAGATCTGTACCAGTCCAGCCCAGTGGGAGTGGAGAGGACTTGGGAGCCCTGTGGATCTGCAGTAGACCCTTAACCTGCAACTTGAAGCTGTGATCCTGGGGGTGCCACTGGCCCAGCAGTGAGGACTAGAAGAGGTGAGGATGGTAGCTGCCCACCCCCCAGGGCCTGGAATCCATATCACCCCTGGACTTATGATTCTCTCACTTGATTCCAGCCACACCGGCTTCCCTTGGGGGCCCTGAGCTTGCCAAGCATGTCCCTACATTGGGATTTTGTCCTTGGCATTTCCTCCACCTGGAATGTTCCTCCCAGACACCTGCAAGGCTTGCTCTTCACTTGCTTCAGGTCTCTGCTCAAATAGCATCTTGTCAGCTAGGTGTTCTTGACCATTTCCACATAAAACATCAACACCCCATTGCAAACCAGCCCTCCCTCTCCTCTTCAGCTGCATTTTTTTCAACTGTTCATCACCATCCAACAAACTATATTTTTATTTGTGTGCTTATTTATAGTCTTTCTCACCAGACTGGCATACAAGCTCGACGGGGGAAAAGACTTTATACATCTGGTCGCTGCTATGACTCCAGGGTCCAGAGTTCTGCCTGAAGTCTAACAGAGGTTCAAAAGAATTTGTTGAGGAATGGACGTTTTCTTTCCATGATTTCAGAGGGAAAAAACCCACACACATACATTTACTGATATCCCCTCCAACAAATGGTCTGTAATCGTATTTCTGGCTACAAGAGAAAGATGTGGAAAATGAGTTAGGCATCACACACACACACACACACACACACACACACACACACACACCCACCAACCGGGAAGGCCATGCATAGCCAGGCCATGATGACAAAGGGCAGAGAGGCCAGGATACAGACCCGACCTGGGCTGCCTGAGGCCGGGAGAGTTTGACGATTGACTCCGTCTCTGACCTCTACGAGGCAGAAAAGCTCCCCAAGCTCCACACATGTGGAAATTTGAAGTCAGTTGGTTTTCATGGACAGGCTCAGCTCATCTAGAGAACAGCTTTCTAACAACCTCGACCATGGGCAATGCAGCTGAGAACCTGAAAGCAGATGGGAACATTAGCCATCTTTTGTCAAGTGGGCCCCGGGGTCAAGAGCTCTACAGAACTGGAGACTAATTCCACATTTCACAGCTGAGGTTCAGAGAGCTTAAGTGATTGGACGGCGGTCCTGCAGCCAGTTAAGCGGCAGCAGGGACTCAAACCCAGGGCTGTCCAGCTTCCAGCCTGGGAGCTCTGCCCATGACCCCACACCCCCTGAAGGCCTGCAGAGGATGAGCTCGGCATGTTAATGCAGACAAGCTGGGCCACTTGCCGAACTGGGAGAAGAGGGGACTCCAGCACCCACGTCCCAGGGTCCTACACTGAGGCACTGGCAGGTCAGCTCCTGCCCTAAAAACAGACAAAGGAGGCAGAAGGGGCCTCTACACGGCAGGCACAAAGTCCCGGCCACTGAATTCCTCTACTTAGAGACACCGGTGGAGCTGTTGCTAAACCCCAAGGCAGCAGAATCATAGCATCAGTGGCCCTTGGAGTAGGAGCAGACTTTAGTTATCAGCTGCTTACTCGCTGACTTGGAGGAAGGTCTCAGTGTCCTCATCTGTCCCACACAGAGAGCAGGAGCACCTAACCCCACCCGGAGGCCGGGGGACTGTGACACAAAGTGCCTGGCAGCCAGGGAGAGCCCTGGCAGGGTGTGCTGTTGATGCTGTGACTGTTATGATCACTAGCTTTCAACTCCTCCCCCTCCAGCATTCAGCTTGCACAGTTAATTGGTGACGCCCACCAAGCAAGCAGCCGGATGTGGTTGGAGAGTGCCACTTGTTTTAAAGCTCTTTCATTCAGGGAACCGCACTGTCCCTTCTTCCTGACATCCCCTGTGCGGCCCTGGAACCCCCAGGACGGTCTACACCCTCCTTCCTTGATGGTCCATACCTGGGCATGGTCTAGCTAAGCATCCACAATTCCATCCCCTCTTCCCCACAGCACAGGGTCTGCAAACCTGTCACTGCCTGGTGGCGAGAGGGGTACAAGATCCAATAGTGTGGGGTCCAGAATCCTGCCCCGTACTCTTGAGAGTGGTCATACCGCCAATCAGGGTATCCACTGGGCATCTATTGTGAGCCAGTCACAGGGTCACTGCTCAGGGAGGAGCATCTAATAAGGCAGACACAGGCTCTATGTGTCCTTGGTCCAAAGCAGAAGATGGACAATCAGACAGACAACAGCCACATGGTTTGATGAGCACTGTAATGGGGGAGAAGGGGTGCTGTCCATCTTGCAGGCTCAGGGAAAGCTGCCCAGAGAAAGAAAGACCTCAGTTGGGGGCTGGAAACAAGTACAGGTTGGGAGAGGGGGTGGGAGAGGGGCACTGGAAGAAATGCTCCAGGCAAGAAGGGCTATGAGGTAATTTACCATCCTCTAGATCTCGAGGTCCTACTGCTATCAATAGCATACAAGGCATAATTAATTTTAAGAAGAATAAGGCATAATTAATTTTAAAAATTAGCATCTTGGAAGCCCGCAGGCCTTACTTGGTCTTCTGTACACAAACTGCCTTTGAGCCAGGCCTCTCCCGTCGCTGGCAGCTGCTGCTGGCTCTGCTGAAGTGAGCTGCAAGACTTCACATGTAATCCTGTTAGGGTTTACCTTGTTAGTTTCAGACCCATCATTCCTGCCAAGATTTTTATGAATCTTGATTCTATTATCCTACATATTAGACTTCCATCCCAGTTTCGTGTCATTCGCAAATTTGATTAGCCTGCTATGTCTTTATCCAAGTTGCTGATAAAACCTTGGACAGAGGAGGTCAGATTCAGAGTCCTGAGGCATGGGCCTTGACAGCATCCCCCAGCTGTGCCCCAGATGCACAGCCATTGCCAGTACTCTCTGGATGAGCTACTTGTTCAACCTCTAACAGTAGCCAGATGATATAGTCCCCTGCTGTGCTTAAGGGGAACACAAACTCAGTAACAAGAACTGTAGTATCTCCCTTATGCAGAACTCAACTATCAACACTATTCCTCTATAAGAACCAGTGAGCAATTTAAAAAGCCCCCAGGCATGCCCCATACTCAAGCACTTAAACACAGCAGAGCTATTTAGACCCTCAAGCTAAACCTATTCACTCTTATTTTACACAGTTCTAATAAGATGACTATCTCCTTTCAAGGCCCCTTGAAGATTAGCAGCTACAAATTGTAGTAGGAACATAACTTGATTTAAGTAAACATACTGTCTATAGCCTTTCACATAGAGAGAAAAACATTTAAACTAATAAACAAACCACATTAATTAAAACCCCAGTTAGTGCATGGGAAACGTGCCTTACACCTCAGTACACCGAAAGGAATCACAGGACCACCTGAGGATCACGGGTCACCAGCAATAAATTAAGTCTGTCATCCTTTGTTTTAGAATAAAGGTAACAACTTTTTTTAAAAAGTGCATAATACAGTTATTTGCAGTACGGGTAAACATTTATTCAATCAGCAAATTTGTCCTGCGCACCAAGATGCGCAGGAAGGGTGGAAATGGAGGAGGGATGGAAAGGCCTTCCCCAACAGCAGCAACCCCAACAGGCAAGGTTCCTGTACTTACAGAGCTTACAACCTGATGAATGGTGACGGACAATAAACAAGGATGCCAATAAATAATGGACAGCATCATTTCTGATTAAAATAAGTAAATTCAAAAACTAAAACAGGGAATATGATAATGCAGTAGGGTGAGGAAAGGGACATTGAACAAAATGAGTAAACGTTTCTCCAGCAAGGGACATTTGAGCAGGAAGGATGAGAAGAACCAGCCAGATCAGGCACTGCAAGGAGGAATGTCAACTGGTGCAACCTTGCTACCCTTTGGCAGAAGTAGAGGGGAAAAACACTTTGTCCCAGAAATTCCTCATCCAGGAATTAAGTCTAAGAATATAATCAGAGATTTGCACAACAACACATGAGTCAGAAGGTTCAACACAGTGTTGTTCACATCAACCCGAACCCAGAGACAGCCTACTGATGTCCACCACCAGCAAGCTGACTGTATCAAATTATTTGCCTTAATTTAATGGACTGTGTTGAAGCTGTAGGGGAGGTACCCTTCTGAGTTCTTGGCTGGGACCCCTATGATAAAAGACAGAGTAACAAGAGAAAGACAAACAGATTATTAACATGTATCCTACATGTTTACATGGGAGATAACCAAGGAAAAATGGGTAACTCAAAGCTGTGGCTTAGAACTCCAGCTTGTACAGCATCCCCAGTAAAGTACAATAAATTTGTGGAGAAATGAAAGGACAAAGGCAAAAAGTTTTAGCACTTCCAAGGGCAGCAAACTGTGGGAAGGTCAACATATGAGAGAAAACTAATGGTACACAAAAGCTAGTCAGTGAAGTTTGTTATCCTCCAGTGCCATCTCTGGACTGATAGGGTCCAAAGTTGCCTCCAATGACCAATTTCTGTCCTTCCTGGTACAGAGGGGAGGGGGACACTCTTGAAAATTTATGCCCCACTTTTAGGCAAAGAGGGGGAAGGCAGGGAGCCTTCCTCATCTACCTCCTCTCAACTGCTTTCAACTTAAAATAATCTTTATGCCAAAGTGGCATATTTTGGGGTGGTGTATCCTGCCAAACTTCACAGCTTTTACAAAAGCAAGTTAGGGATGAATATTTATTGGCATAGGAAGATACTGAGGGCATAATGCCAAATGGAAAAGGCAGGCTACAAAACTGTATTTTAGACAAGGCAGACCTTTTGTGCAGAAAAGTATTATGTGGTATAAAACAAAAAAAAAACTAAAAGAATACAAACCAAAATGCTAACTGTGGTTTTCTCTGCCTAGTAGGATCATAAATAATTTCACTTTCTTCCCATTTTTCTCTCTGTATTGTAGAAGTTTCCTGCACTGAGCTTGCATTTGTTTTATAATCTTAAAATACTGCTTATTTAAAATAAAAGGAAAAAATTCTAGCAAAGGTAACATTCTTAAAAGCTGTGGTTCTGGAAGACGTAAACTTTGGCTCAGAGGTAACACAGCCACACGAAACAGCCCATGCCCTAGGAAGAGGTGGGAAGTAACTGAGCATGGGGTTTATGCCTGAGAAATGGGCCTGACCCCACTGAGGACCCCTCACAAGAAGGTTGTGGACAGTTAGCTCTGGGCATGGACCCTACCAGGGATGAAGACCTGGCAGACCATGGTGTGTGTCCAGACATTTAATCAAACACAACACATAGCCACACTAACGCACCGTCACCTTTGCCACCTCCCTGCTTGGTGCTAGCCTGCACAGCCTCTAAATGACAGAACCCAATCGGAGAAGGTCAGGAGTCACCTTTCCTGGGGACTTGACAGAGCCACGAACCCACAGGGTATCTCAATGCAGCACCTGGACTTTTTCCTCATTGCATTTCTCCCTGGGGAGGAAAAGTTGTCCAACTTGAGTGACCCATGGCCTCCCTCGACTTCTCCTTTGAGCTTTTCTGTACATCTTAAGGCCAAGCCTTGACCTCTGTCTTCCTGTATGTAGGCCCAGGAGATCCCAACTGGAAGAGTTCCTTCCTACAGTAGACCCAAGTGTCAGCTGTAGTGAGGTGATTTCAGCAAAAGATCAAAATTTTCCTGAGCATCTACGATGTGCCAGGCACGTATCAGGGCTGGGAGGGACAGTGGTGAACACAAAAGTCAAAGCCCTTCTCTCAAGAAGCTTGCAGTAGAACAGGACAAATGCTTCCATAACCCAAATCCACACAGAGAAATTACACCTGGACTCATTTATATCTGACATCGATTTGTACTTAGGACTTGACTCCGTTCAGTGTGAAATTGAACCTGGCTCACTCCAGAATGAGACCCGCTTTCTGATTTCCCACCATAGGCAGGGGCTCATGATTTCCAACACAGCCAGCAGAAAAACCCAGAAGAGTGGTTTTAGAACACCTCAGAAACAAAAAATTGACAATGGGAACACTTCTTTCTGGAGTACAACCTTCACAAAGTTCTTTTCTCTTTTTTTTTTCAAACTTGAAATAATTAAATTTAATCCAGAAAGTATTCAGCCTACCTTTAGATTCTCTGAAGAGGAAAAAGAAAGCCCTCAGACAGTAATTCTAAATGCTGACAAAGCAGTAGGGAAATTTTTTAAAACACTGTTCTCCTGGATTAATTCAAAGCAGGCAGCTCACGTTCTTGAGAGGAAAATAAAAACCATGATTCACATTTTAGGCATAAAGTACACGGATAATTAATCAAGCTTCATCCAAATCTCTTGATGCTTTTTATGTTGGCTATTCTAAGGCAGCACTGTTTTCCAACGTTGCCTGCTGACATCCAGAGAGAAGTTCTGAAAGAAACAACAACTATGGTAAACTAAAACAGGTTTACCTTATAAACACATGGCTCTCACAGGCAAGATGAGGTCAAGGTGACCAGAGGACCATTGGGAGAAATGTGCCAAAAAAGACATTTTGCTCTGAAGATGGGACCAGAAAAAGGGTGGAGAAATTTCTAGATGAACACCAACCACCATGATGATGGTGCTCCCTGCCTGCCAGGCACCACTCTGCTAGAATTTATTCCTTGACAGTTTCCAATAGGTACTATTTTTATCCCCACTTTGCAGATTCATAAACTGAGAAAGGAGAGGTTGAAGTAATCCAAGCAGAGGTGGAGACAGCATCTGATGCTCAGTCTGGCTCCAGATCCTGGGATCCCTGGCACGAGGCTCCCCTGCCTCTGACCATGGGTCTGTTATGACCAAGATCCATGGCAGGCGCAGTGCGCAGGAGGCCAGTGTGTGCGCGGCTGAAGACAAAGCTATCATCCCACCCAACCCCAGCAAGAGAGCAACGGAAACAAAGAGCCACCCGAGCCAGGAAGGCCTGGACTCCCATTTTACCTCTGCCACCTATTGGCAAATGACCACAGACAGATCACCAACCCCGTCCTGCCCTTCTCTACCTGCAAAAGGAGAGTTAGTTAATAGCATTCATTTCATGCTGGTGTTGTAAGGACTAGATGAGCTAAACGCACGCAAAACATAAGAACCTCACCCATTTGCAGGGTGAAAATGTAGGATTGTTCTCACTGTATTTCTGTAAAATCATAAAGCTGCCTTTCTTTTAAATATCCTATATTCGGACTATTCACTAATCTCCATAGAGAACTCACCAGGTCATCCAAAACAGTGATGTGGAACAATAATCGGTAGACTATATTTTGCAAAACCAACTTGACAATAAAAAATGTAGTCACTGAAATTATTAGGCTGTACTGTTCTCAAGCTACCCTGATGAATTTTTTTGTGAAAGTAAAGATACTTTCTGATGTTGAATAATATATTTCTTAATATATTCATTAAGGAGGTCATTCTGATTTTAGCCATGATTTTTCACTTTTTAGATTTTCTTAAAATGAATTAAATGTGCTTATGCTAAAAAAGACCCTCACCTGGCACAGTGTAAGCATCCAAAAAGAAAGAAGCTATTACTCCTAGAGAAGCATTTCTAAGGGCTTCCCCCGAGGCTGGAGAGCCAGCAGCGAGGCCTGCACAGAGGAGGGCCCAGCTGGCCCCAGACCATGCTGCTCCCAGACGTCTTCACTCCATTTTGTGTCCCATCTCTGAGCACTGTCATTCTTCCCACCCAAACCCCAACTCCACTGTAGCCCCCTACTTCCTGGCTGGTCCTCCTGCACTGCCAATTCCCCATGCCAGAAAGACTGGCCCTGCTGCATCCTGATCTCCAAGGCCCCTGATGCCCACCGATGACATGGCCTGGGCTAGTGAGTCAGGTGTGTGCTGTTTCTCGTCTCATGATGTTCTCGGGCCTGGCTCAGTATGGGACACAATCAATGGGACACAATCAATGCACATCTGAAGCTACAGGAGTGAAGGAATGGAGGTGATTTCTACACCATCTGAAATGAGGGGACTGGAGTCTCTACCCCCATGTCATCCACTTCTGCTCTCAGGACAAGGGAACAGGACACCAAGGAAAGTGCTGTGTCACCATCCACAGATACTCTGTCCAAAGTATAGGTATTCTCAGTGTGAAAGTAGTATCCTCCAGCTTTTAAAGCTGGACTTTATTAAAAACAAACAAACAAACAAACAAACACACCTCCAGAAACAACTACCCCTGAACTTTAAGTTCATCTCACATCAGACAGACCATGAGGAGAGGACAGACCTGAAGGCACGACTCACTTGTCACCTCACGTGCTCTGGGACTGTGGACATATCTCTCCCACATGTGCCACAGAAGTGTGATAAATTCACAGAGAGGAACTGTCAGGACTTCCCTTTTTCCAGCTTTACTGAGATCTAATTGACACTGTGTATGTTTCAGGTGTACGACGTGTTGGTCTGATACACTTATACACTGCAAGATGATTATTGCTGTAGTGTTAATTAACACCTCCATCATGGCACTGAACCATCATTTCTTTTTTGTGATGAGAAGACTTAAGGTTTACTCTCTTAGCTACTTTCAAATACATAATACAGTATTGTTAGTTACAACCACATTGGGATTCTAGAATCTACTCACCTGGACAGTGGTAGGGAAAACCAATGTTGGCCAAAGGACTTCCTTTTGAGCAAGAGTTTGTTTTGATAAAAAGCAGCTCTCCTCACCAGCTGCCCTCCAGAGGCTGTTTAGAAACACAACTGCAGGGACGCTTGGGTGGCTCAGTCGCTTAAGAGTCTGCCTTCAGCTCAGGTCATGATCCCAGAGTCCTGGGATCGAGTCCTGCTTCAGGCTCCCTGCTCAGCGGGGAGCCAGCTTCTCCCTCTGCCTGCCGCTCCCCCATGCTTGTGCTCTCTCTCCCTCTCTCTCTCTCTGACAAATAAATAAGATCTTTAAAAAAGAAACAAACAAACACAGCTGCAATCAAGTGATCCAAACAGGATGGGGAACGGACAAGCCCAAATGTGCAGAGCTCACATCTCAGGAGCAACGGAAGTGAGCTGCCCCAGCAGCCTGTGGGGCCAGGAGTCAAGAGACTGAGGTTCTACGCTCAGTTCTGCCCCTGAACAATAAGGATGATCTGAGTAAGGCCCTCTGTCAAAGAAGATGGATGAGACAATGCCTAGAGCCAGGTAAGGTCAGACACTGGGTATAATATAATCCACTCAGTGGTGCCTTCTGGTAAAATGTCAACGTTCCATTTGCTCCACGTGTGTCAGTCCCCTTCATGTCCATGATTTCACAGGGGTTGTCAGGGTCATCTCATTATCAGAAAGCCACACTACCAATCCCTTCACTTCCCCTCTGCACCCAAAGCCGCTGTGAATTGTTCTAACTCATAAAATACTCAATTTAAATCTTTCACAGAAAGCACTTTCATCTGATTAGCAGTGTGACACTGGGCATATTCGTTAACCTCTCTAAGCCTTGGTTTTCTCATCCAAAAATATGAAGAATTATAAATTTTTATCTCACAGGGCTATGTGAAGGCTTAAGGAGTCTAAAGTGCCAGAGCACACTGCTCGGCATATAGTAAGTGCTCAATAAATATTAGTTGTTATCATCATTATCATCATCATCATCATCACCCTCCCCAGAGCCAAACCACCCCAGTTTGCTACTTTCAGAAAACAGTAAGAGGATCTTTTGTGTCAGGAAAAAATCAAAGCAAGGCTTCCATGTTTCATGTTATTTTTCGTAAGTGTTCCTATTTTTAAAGTCCAGTTTAATATGTTCTCATTACATGACTGAAAATCTTTTCATTGGTCCATAAAACTGAATTAAAGCACAGCACATTCAGGAACCAAGTATTCACATCATTAAATAAAAAGATAGATGTGGATCTTCTATATAACTCTGTCATCAGTATTATATATATTCATTCAGGGCTGATATGTTCAGACAAGATAACACAGAAAAGCAAATTCTGAGCCAAGCCTTGGAAAATATAGGTGGGATTTTAGATAGGCAAAGAAGAGGCCAGTTGAATGATGACTCAGAAAACCACAAAAATATTCACGGGTAAAAGTAAGAATCAATGGATTTTTTAAAAATATAATTTTATATATTAAAAAACATGAACATCGTATCCAAGAAAAATTTGCAAAATCTTTTTAAAGAGACACCCAGTTCAAGATGGTTGATTGAACCCATTCATTTTGTCTCTCTTCCCTTGCAAAAAATACCACTGAAAAGAAAGAAAACAAAGAAATCCATAACCGATCTGAAGAGCCTTAAGGGGTACCAATCAGCAAAGCAGAAGAGGGGGAAAAAGAACTATGAAAAAGAGAAAACAGATAGAAATAAAATACTGGATAAAATAACAAGTGTGAAACCTCCCTGAAAAGGAGTTTAGCCAGAGAAGGGAAACCTAAAATTCTGTGTACAAATTCCCTTCAAATTATTGGCTAACTCAGACATTGCAACGTGTAAGACAAGACTCCAAGGACCACATTGGAAAGTAACAGTTACAGTCTAAAAGTGAAGCAGAAATTTCAGCAGCTAGCCAGTGCCAGGAGAAAGAGTTTGGACTTGAAGTTTTCCCAAGTTAGACTTTCTACTGAAACCTCAGAAGAGCCAAACTACAGTAATAAAAAGCACATCCCAGAACTAAAGGATGCACCCTAGGATCAGAGGCAAAACCAAGACAGACTTATACAAACACAGTCTAGAACCAAGGTTCTAAGGATGAAGGTGACCCAAGAGTAAATTAACTTCCTGCAAGAACAAAACTCAACAGTCTTTAGCAAACAATAATGATCTAGCATCTCTATAATGTATGACCCATAATGTCCAATATGCAATTAAAAATTACTACACATACAAAGGAAGCAGTAAAATATGACCCACAATCAACAGAAAAAAATATCAGAACCATAGACCACCCTGATGTTGGAATTAGCAGAAAAGGGCTTTCTATTATAAATACATTAAAAGATTATAGGGAAAGATGAAGAGAATGGATGCATAAGTAGAAAACATCAACAACAACAACAAACTAACACTCTAAAAAAGAACCAAATTGAAATTTTGGAACTGAAAAATATGAACATCTGAAATAAAACATTTATTGCATGGGTTTGGCAGCAGAAGAGACATAGTAGAAAATAAAGAATAGGTGAATTTGAAGATAAGTCAGTAGAAATTATCTTAAACTGAGCCACAGGGAAGAAAGAGATAACAACAACAACAAAAAATAGAACACAGCATCCAAGACTTGTGGAATAATATAAAGCTGCCTAACATTTATGTAATTGAAAAACCAAAAGGAAAGGAGAGAGAGAATGGGGCAGAAGAAATATGTGAAAAAATAATGTCTTACAAATATTTAACTGATGAAAGACATCAAACCATTGCTCTGAGAAACTCCATGAACCCAAGCAGGAAATATACAATGAGACCAACCTAGACACATCATAGTCTAATTGCTAAAAACCAAAGGTGAAGAGAAACTCTGAAAAGCAGCCAACGAGAAAAACACATGACATTCAGGAAAGCAACAATGACCATGACAGGTGACTTCTCATCAGAAATAATGGAATCTACAAGAAAATTCCAAAGCCATCTCTAAATTGCCGAAAGAAAACTGTTAACCTAGAATTCTACATCCAACAAAAATATCTTTCAAAATAAAGACAATTCTAACAGAACAAAAGCCAAGAGAATTAATTTCTAGCAAATATGCCCTACAAGAAAAGCTAAAAGGAAGTTCTTCCGGCTGAAGGGATAGAATGCTAAAGAAAAACCAAATCTGAAAGAAGTAATAAAGAGCACTGGAATGATAAGTATATGGGTATTTTTATATAATTTCTAAAAAGGTGTATTGATTAAGACAAAAATAAATGTTTTATGTGACTTATACACAGAAGTGAATTCTATGACAATGTATCAAAGGCATAAGGAAAGAAATGAAAGTCTTCTGTCATAAGATTTTTACACTGTATTTGAAATGGTGTAATATTGACTTGATGGTGATAGGTAAAAAACGTATATTGTAATCTCTAGAGAAACTGCTAACATTTTTGAAGAGGTGTAGCTAAAAATACAATAAAGGTGTTAAATGGAATATTAACAAATATTAACCTAAGAGAAAAGAGAAAAAAGGGGACAAAAAACAGATAGTGCAAATAAAAAACAAAGAACAAGGTGGTAAACTTATACTCAACCATATCAATAATTGCATTAAATGTAAGTGGCTTAACCACTCCAATTAAATGGCAAAGATTGGCCATATTGGATAAAATGAAAAGGTACAACTAAATGCTGCTTATAACAGGCATACATTAAACATAAAAATACAGATAGGTTAGAAGTAAAAGGATAAGAAATATATTCTGTGCAGACATTAACCTCAAGAAACATAATGCAGCTATATATTATATTAGATAAAGTATACTTCAAGATAAGGAATATTAACACAAAGATGAAAACTTCCTAATAATAAAAGGTTCATCAGAAGGAAATAAATTTAAGAACACTAACCTGAAGTATAGACATAGGAATTCTGACCTCCAAATCACTAAAGTAAAAAAAGGAGGGCAGCAAAGAAAACTTGAACTATACAGCCAGAAGCAAGAAATTAGGGGGAAAAAAACAAAAGCACCACAAAAAGAAAACACAGAATAAGCTAGCAGCAATATGACAAAATATTAGTTATTTCCACAAAAAATGCAAATGCTCTAATTACCCTAGTTTGAGAGGTAGCATATCTTCACATTAAAAAGACCAAATTAGGGGCACCTGGTTGGCCACTCCTGATCTCAGGGTCATGAGTTTGAGCTCCATGTTGGGTGTAGAGATTACTTTAACAAAGACAAGACCAAATTAAGAAGAATGAATTTTTAAAAGTGAGAATATAGAGGATCTGAATAGTACAGTTAACTTGCTTTAATATATTTAGAGCTCTGTACCCACCAAACACAAACTATTCATTATGTTCAAGCCATATAAATTTACAAAAAACTGACCATGTATATGGCCACACAGGAAGTCAGAACAAATTATAAAACACAGAAATCACACAATCCACTCTCTCTGATCTCAATACAATGAAATTATTGTGTCATTATCCCCACATTGAAGACCAGGGAACTGAAGCACAGAGATAAAGTAACTTCCAAGTTCACACAGACAGTAAATAGAAGATTAGTGCTTTGAACCCAGGCATCCTGGCTCTGGAGCTTGCAGTCTTAACCTCTGTGCTATGTTGTTCCCAGAAATAAGGGGCCATATACCTTAGAATTGAACCTGTAAGAGAATTCACTTGCAATTCCATGGACAGAAGGAAATTTGCATCTGATAATAGTATCACTGAAAAACAATGTCCTTTTCACAATTGAAAAACCACATACAAGCAAAAATTTAAATCCTCTACCTCACTCCATAAATAAAAATAAATTTCCAATATATTAAAGAATTAAAATTTAAGAACAAAGTGTAAAATACTAGACAATACAGAAGAATGTTCCTATTTTAGATGAAAAAGGACTTTCTAAATAGGACAGAAACTCTGAAACCATAAAGGGAAAAACTGATAGATTTAACTACATAAAAATTAAAATGCGCACAATAATAGAAACTGCAGGGGCGCCTGGGTAGCTCAGTGGGTTAAGTGTCCGACTCTTGATTTCAGCTTAGGAAATGATCTCAGGGTTGTGAGACTGAGCCCCACCCCATGCCCAGCATGGAGCCTGCTTGGGATTCTTTCTCTTCCTCTGTCCCTCCCCATGCAAGCACACACACACTCTCTCTCTCAAAAAAATTTAAATAATAGAAATTGCAAAGAAATTTAAAAGTCAACATAGGGGCACCTGGGTGTCTCAGTCAGTTAAGCATCTGACTCTTGATCTTGGCTCAGGTCTCGGTCTCGGGGTCGTGAGTTCAAGTCCTGAATTGGGCTCCTTGCTGGACGTGGAGAGTACTTAATAAGATAGATAGATAGATAGATAGATAGATAGATAGATAGATAGATAGATAATAGATAATAGATAAAATAAAAGTCAACCACAGACACAGAGAAATATTTGCAATACATGAAAGAAGAGATTCATATCTTTAAGGCATAAAGTACTCCTACACATCAGTAAGATAAATTTAAAGATCTTATAAAAGCATGGATTAAGGGAAATGATATTTCACCAAAGAAATACAAATTGACCAACAGACACATGAAAAGATGCTCAACATCACTCATCGTCAGGGAAATGCAACTCAAAACCACAATGAGATAGCACCTCACACCTGTCAGAATGGCTAAAATCAACAACAAGAAAAAAGTGTTGCCGAGGACGTGGAGAAAAGGGAACTCTTGTGCACTGTTGGTGGGAATGCAAACTGGTGCGGCCATTGTGGGAAACAGTATGGAGGTTCCTCAAAAAGTTAAAAACAGATTCAGTAACTGCACAACATATAAAAACGCTAATTTAAAAGGATACATGCACCCCTATGTTTATAGCAACATTATATACAATAGCCAAATTATAGAAGCATCCTCGGTGTTCATCAATAGATGAATGGATAAAGGAGATGTGGTATATATATGATGGAATATTATTTCAATAATAAAAAGAATGAAATCTTGGCATTTGCAACGATGTGGGTAGAACTAGAGGGTATTATGCTAATTGAAATAAGTCAGAGAAAGACAAATACCATATTATTTCACTCATATGTGCAATTTAAGAAACAAAACAAATGAGTAAAGGAAAAAGAGACAGAGAGAGAGAAACCAAGAAACAGATTTTTAATTCTAGAGAACAAACTGATGGTCACCAAAGGGAAGATGAGTGGGGGATGGGTGAAATAGGTGATGGGGATTAAGGAGTGCACTTGTGATGAGCACCAGGTGATGAATGGAGTTGTTGAATCACTATGTTGTACACCTGAAACTAATATAACACTGTATACTAACTATACTGGAATATTAAAACTTAATAAAAAAAGAAATAAAAATTGCCAATACAAGAGTGAAAAGATGCAAATGTTATACTCTGTCCTGTGGTATAAATATAAAACATTACCAACATCCAGCATTGGCAAGGATGTCAAAAAACAGAATGTAGGCATGTATATATCCCTTTGGATGGACAATTTGGCAGTGTCCATCAGAATTTAAAATACACATGGCCTTTGACCACGAAATTTCATTTGCAAAAGTCTATCACAGCAATATTTTAACAGGTGCGCTACAGAGTGTAAGCACAATTGCAACACTGTTTGCTGTAGGAAAAAATGAAAACACCTGAAAATTCCATGAATAGGTTAATATGATGAAACACTGCACAGCCAGTAAGAAGACTCAAGTAGAACTAAACTAAGTAAAAAAAATTTCAACTATAGATAAAATGTGTTCTCAGTTTTTATTAAATTTTTATTTATTTTATTCTATATTTACTTATATTTTTATTATATGTATATATTATATAAAATATGTAATATATTATATAAAATATGTAATATATACATATATATATGAACTACAGCTAAGCACAACATGGATGAATCTCAGAAACGTGCCAAGCAAAATACTCACGCAAAAGAGTACATACTGTTTAAAAGTCTGACTTTAAAAAGTGAAAGGAGGGGCGCCTGGCTGGCTCAGTCGGTACAGCACGCAACTCTTGATCTCAGCATCATGAGTTTGAGCCCCATGTTGGGCAGGGAGCCTACTTAAAAAAAAATTGTAAAAAAAATAAAATAAATTTAAAAAAAAAATGAAGGGAAGGAACTGGCACAGAGAAGCAGTTCCTTACACTTTTTGTAGTGTTTTAATTTTCACAACTATTTTATAATTTAAAGATAATATTTAGGTGAGGAGAAACACTCATTCCCACCACATACATGCACTTTTGTGTAATCCTTTCTAATATTTGCACAAATCAAACATATTTCCCATAGACTTGATTCTGAGATCAATTCTTGTATAGTACTTTTCCCCCTCAACTGTTACACCATAAAATGTTACTATGTTTCTTCCTGATTCTCAAAATGATTATTTTAAATAGACATGTAGTATCCTCTTGTGTTCATAATTTATCAAACTATTCTTCAAGTGTTGACCATTTGAGTTTTAATTTATTTTATTTTTATTTGACAGATATATTTGCTTTGTATGGAATATAGCAATGAGTATCTTCATACATGAGGATTTTTACATTTCTACATCAGTGCCTCAACATATTTTTCTAAGAGTTGTAAGTCAAAGGGCAGGAATAATTTCATGGCTGTCTATGCACTGTAATACCACTCTTCAGAGGGGTTATGTCCATTTACAATTCCACCTGCAGCCTCAGCTCGCATCTGCTTCACGGCAATCTTGCACATCTGGATGTTAATCTTTACTTTCTGGTTTTCCTTTCAATATTTTAGTCGCTATTAAGTATAGAAAGGTGGAGGGGCGCCTGGGTGGCTCAGCTGATTAAGTGTCCAACTCTTGGTTTCAGCTCAGGTTGTGATCTCATGTGGGATCGAGCCCCCTGTCCAGCTCCATGCTCAGCATGGAGTCGGCTTGAGATTCTGTCTCTCCCTCTCCCTCTGCCCCTCCCCCACCATTCTCATGCTCATGCTCTTTCTCTCAAATAAATAGATCTTTTAAAAAATATATAGAAAAGAGGCGCCTGGGTGGCTCAGTCAGTTAAGCTTCTGCCTTCGGCTCAGTTCATGATCCCAGGGTCCTGGGATCCAGTCCCACATTGGGCTCCCTGCTGAGCAGGGAGCCTGCTTCTCCCTCTCCCTTTGCCCCCTACTCCTGCTTGCCCTTGCTCTCTAGTGCTCTCTCTCTCAAATAATAAATAAAATCTTTATATATATGTATATATATATAGGGTGATTTTCGACACATTCCCACTTCAGATATTTCTAAAGCAATCACAAAAGGATCACCCCGTGCCCTACTTAAGGATATTTCATTAGCTTCTTTCTCCCCCCACAACAGGAAACTTCTATATTGATTTTTCTGATTATGTATGAAAGTAATAAATGTTTACTGTAAAATAATGTGGACAATAAACAGTATGAAGAAAAAAGCAAATGTTATACAATCCCATCAGCCCAAAATAACCACCATTAAGATTTTGTTGTATCTCTTTATAGCTCTTTTTCTCACAGATATAAACACAAACTGATTTTATTACATTACCACATTAAAGTAGCATTATGCACACTTATGTAACCTACTTTTTATCACTTAACAACAGTTTATGGCTATCTTCCCATGTCAACAAATAGTTGTCTACATCACTAATTTCAATGGCTGCGCATTTTGTCCTGGCACAATAAAAAGCATGTGCTTATATGCAATGTTATTTTGTTGTTTTCAGATGCACATTTTGCAATTCTATGGAAAGCACAGTTTTAAAGGTCTATTAGTTATTTGTATACATGTTAGTTCCCTGTGAGTTCTGCTGCCCATTTTTCTTTTAAAGAGCTCCTCTCTTTTCTTATTGATTGGTAAGAGCATTCTGTATAGGAGAAACATTGATTCTTAACTCTGTAAATTAGGACAATAATATCCCCTTCTGGGACGTTGCAAAGATTAAATCATCTAAGGTGTGACAAGTGCCTAGAACAAAGCGGATATACAGTAAGTGTTAAAGCTTGTCTCCTTTCCTCCCTCTACAACCAAAGTGGAGATATAGGTCAATTAAAAGATACATATGTGTGTGTGTGTATACCATTTCTTTTTCTCAATGATTTCTTGGAAGATTATTCAGAATACTCCCCCAAAACTTCCTAAACCCTAGTTCAAGGCTCAGCTCTCCTGTGGTGCTGACAGCTGCATTCTTATTATTATTCCATTGTGGTATTTTTTTCATTGACCGCCAACTCCACCTCCCCACAGGAAGGAAGATGGAGCAAGGGACGGAGACTGGTTTTAATACTTCCTAGGTGCCAGTTTCATAGCAGGCATCTGTCACACATTATATTACTTCAACTTTACAGCCTCCTGGCAGGTGATACTCTTGTACCCACTTTACAGATGAGAAAGCTAGGGCACATCTTTACAGTCAGCAGTCAGGAAATGATTCCAAAGCCCTCACGTTGACTAGGGTGCCACACGGCCCGCCCGCCTGCTGAGTGGGGACCCAGCTCTTGGCTTCCTCATGTCACTCACCAGGCCCACCATGGACTCTCACAAAACAGCTGCTCAACAGATGGAGATTAAAGCAGAATACAGACTACATCTCTATTTCAGAAGTAGAGCTAGACAAAGAAAGGCCAAATCCTTCTTTAAAAACCTCAAATGAATAACCTAGCATTTCCACGCCTAGGTATCCACCCAACAGAAATTACAAATCATGTTCACCCTAAAAACAATAGCAGCATTACGCTTACTAGCCCAAACCAACCAATAAACCAAACGTCCATAAACAGTAAAATAAGTAAAGAGGTACAGTCATGCCATGAAATGCTCTACAGTGATAAGAATTAACAAACTACAGCTAAGTGCAACATGGATAAATCTCCAAAACATGCTGAGCACAACAGTCACACAAAAGAGGTCACACTGTATGATTCCATTTACACGGAGTTCAAAAATGATGTTCGAAGTCAGGGTGATGGAGCCCCGGGGTGGGGGGGCAGTGGGATGGGGCTTGATGGGTAGAGTGCATTCTGAAGCTGTGCAATTATAAATCATGCATTTTTTTCCTTGTGTAAATTATTTTTAGGTTGAGCTAAATGCAATTCTTTTTGTAGGTCAAAACAGTCAAATAGGGGCGCCTGGGTGGCTCAGTCGTTAAGCGTCTGCCTTCGGCTCAGGTCATGATCCCAGGGTCCTGGGATCGAGCCCCGCATCGGGCTCCCTGCTCAGTGGGAAGCCTGCTTCTCCCTCTCCCACTCCCTCTGCTTGTGTTCCTGCTGTCGCTATCTCTCTCTGTCAAATAAATAAATAAATAAAATCTTTAAAAAAAAAAAACAGTCAAATATCAGCAATTGCATATGGTTCGAACTAACACTTCAATAAAAATGTGTTTAAAACCTTCTGGCAAAGGAGAAAAGAACTATCTAGCATTGATTGGCAGATGCTACCTTTCTGAAAACCAACCTAGATGCTCCTGCAGCTTCTGACCCTGTTTCTCGTTCCTTCATCTTCGGCGGAGACAGAAAAACAACTCATCCCTCACCTCTGCAGGACAGTTTTTCACGGTCACATAACTGAAAGACGGTGATGCGGCCATCCCTGGACTCAGAGCCCCAGATTCTCTCTGCCTCCTGCTTGCCCATCCCGGACATCTCCAAGGTCCTCGATACCTCTGTGCCTTTAGTGGACTGATGAGAACACACCGGTAGGTGTGGTTCTGTGTGAATCCACCGCTTCACTGTGAACCAGGGCTTCTAATTCATCCACGGAACACCAAGAATATATTTTTTAAGGAAATAACTACGACTAAGATGATTTTCATCATAGGAAAATAGAGATAGGGAGCTTTTATGAGCCTTGTGTGGGTCATAAAAAGGCATAATCCTTGTAACTAATTGAGATAACTTTACCTACAAGTTATGAAACTAATGATCTCCTTTTTGCCATGTTATAAGCATTTATCTCCTTGTGGCAAAACATCATCAATTCTCAGAATTCTGGGTTCAGCAGACTCACTTTACAGTGGTGAATAATATTTCAAACAGAAGGCTGCTTCATTTATCAGATGACAAGGCAGAAGCCTCCCCGGGGAGGGGAGAGGCGCTCGGCACACTCAGCCCAGCACCAGCTGGGGGTGGACAGTCTGATGGAAAACTCCGCGCGCCGGACTTCTCACGGAGCCCTGGGTGACGAACACAGACTCGGAGGTAAATGATAGGAATGCAGCATTTTCCTTCCACATGGCCCAAGGCAATTCTGCTAATACCCCTTCTGATTCAATGTCCTACAATCACTGTTGTAAACGGCCAGCTGATTTAAGTGACGGATGAGAAAGTACAATGCTGAGACCACCCCTTCACTAGACAGTGAGCCAGCCACGCTGCTCTACGGGGGTACGACCCACTGAATGAGCTCATGGCAAGTTACATACGTCACTGACGGGGGCTAAAGGGACTCCTTTGAAATATATCTAAACAAGTTTATTATTTTAAAGAAATCCGGTGGTAAATCATTTGGAATCAGAGTATCTTAACTTCCTATAGCATCCCTCTTTGGTGTACATTATGGATTCATCTTACTAAAAGGACAGTGGTCATAACATTACCATTTGCTGAGCCCCCGTGAGGAGCTGAATACACTCTCATTTCATTCTCTCATTCATGGGTACTGCTGCTATTGCTGTCGAACAGATGGGGAAACAAGGATCTAAGCTGGGAAAATACTTTCCTGAAAGGCTCACACAAACCAGGATTCAAGCCTCAGAAACCGATGCCAAAGCCCACACTCATGACCACGGAGCTCCAAGGCCACTGAGACACTGCCTATAAGTAAGAGAGATTCAGAGGAGTGGGGAGAAGGCATCTAATTTTTGTTCTGTGTGCTGTAGGCACTTAAAGCATCTTATCTACTAACGTCCAGTGAAGTTCAGTATTGTTCCCATTTCCCACATAAGAAATTTGAGATTCAGAGATTTTAGGCAACTTGCTAATTAGTGGGCACAGCCAAAATCCAAACATAGACCTGTCCGTGGGCTTCCGTTGTCCCACTTTGCCTCAGATGACTCTTTGTTTCTAGAGAGCAAGCAAAACTATTCCGGGTGTATTAGCCAGATGGAACAGACTTGTTTTCCCGTAGCTAATCAGTCCGCCACATCGTCGTTAACACAGAAAGTTTCCTTCTGTCCCACAAAGCCCACTGCCAATGGCATGACCCTCCAGGACAGCTGTCCCACTACCCACACGCTGCGGCTCTGTCATCGCAACTCGCAGCCCCACGCTCGCCACGGACAGAGAAAGACAATGACGTCAGTGTGCCCCATGGCCCCACCTAATGGCAGGGGTTTGGGAAGCGTAGTCTCCTGTGCGGCCAGAAAGGAGAAAAGAACGAGAGGAGACCCTCCTACCGCAAGAGGGTGTAGACTGCATGCTAGGAGTTCCCAAATGTGGTGGGCAGGAGCCCCAGTTAAAAATGCCGATTCCCAGGGCGCCATCCCAAATGTTGATTCAGTTAAGTGTGAACTGAGCCTCCGGCAATTCCGATGCAGCTGGTCAGCACACCACCCTCGAGGAAGCCTTGTCCTGCAGTGAGGCCGATCACTCCGAGGGCTCTATGACCACCAGAAATTGAGTGCAATCTGGTGAGCACTAGGGAGGCAATGACCACGTTCGTGCCAAGGAAGGCTGGCTGAGAATATAAAGAAAGCATCGAAGATAACGATACAGTCCCAGCCCCCACCGTCCAACAGTTAGCAGTCTGGAACCAGACGTGGAGACGGCTGACCACAACCTAAGGCAGAATAGAACACAGGCCCCCGGAGAGAGGAGTGGGGCACAGTGGGGGTGGCAGAGCTGGGCACTGTCACTGACAAAAGCAAACGGGGCCTCTGCACCGAAGGGAGCTATCGCTTTCCACCCCTGGGCAAGCATCTGAGCATGATGCTTTTTTGTTTCAAACCTCCCTGGGCTTCCCAGTTACTGCTTCTAAGGGAATGCCCACACTTCCTGGCAGGGCCCTGAGACCATCCACATTCTTGTCCCAGACCCCTCTCCTGCCCCTCTTACCAGCCACCTCCAAACCCACGCTCTGTGCTGAGGCCACACCTGGTGACCTGATCCCCACCCGAAATATGCCTCGAGACCTCCCAGCCTTGGCTCCAGGACACCGTCTGCAGGAATGTTCTCGGGCCAGGCCCTGCACGCCTGCCCCTCGATGCTCAAGACTCACGTGAGCTGCCAGTTCTGGGCAGCCTTCCCTGGCCCCTGTCTCCTCCTTCTCCCCCCTCCCGGGACTCATTACTCCCTCCCTCTCAATGAGCACTTCGCGCCAACTACCACAACTGTCCCTGGCCTACAGCCCTAGACAGGACTCTGAGGGGTAATAATGAAAGATATGTTCCTTTCTGTCAATACTCCAAAAACCTACCTGACAGCCAGTGCCCTCAAGCAAATCACCTGGACTGGCCAAAGTGCCAAGTTTCCCTGGGTCTGTTTGGAATCATACCAACCAAAGTGTACCCATGAAGGCGAAGGAAAACAGCCAGCACAAGTGTCTGCCCCCAGAAGAGGCCAAAGAAGCATCCATCTGTCAACTGGATGAATGATAAAAATGTTTGAAGGCAAAACTTTCAAAGCCAGTGATTACACTGGGGAAAATAACAGCAGT
Source organism: Leptonychotes weddellii (assembly GCF_054177405.1). NCBI lineage: Eukaryota > Metazoa > Chordata > Mammalia > Carnivora > Phocidae > Leptonychotes > Leptonychotes weddellii. Next base: position 9,869,308 of record NC_138374.1, read on the forward strand.
CTACTGTGTGCTCGCTCAGCCAACCTGTGAGCTCTCCGGAGCCCGCCCCACCCCCCGCCAGCCTTCCTTCTTCAAACATCCCCAGCAGCAGGCACAGGCCCCCAGCACAGGAAGTGCTCCAAGAAGGATGCAGGACTGATCTGAGTTGAGGCAGACACCATTCACTACCTGAGCAACCCGGTGTCCCGAGCAGCCCCACAGCTCCTAGAGGGACATCCCAGACACGGGGCCCCCCGGAACCCCAGAGGGGACAGAGAAGGAGGGAGGGAGGGACTGAGGACCCCAGGGAACCCAGGTTCATGGGTGAAAGAGGGAGATCACCTTCCCCCACCATCAGCATTTCTGATGGTTGTCCTATCTCCAGAGCCCTTTCTGCACGGCTAGAAATAAAGGGTTTTCCAGACAAACTGATGTCCTGGAGGCAAGGGCCAATAGGTGCACGAGCGTATCGGCCACCCGTTCTTTAATACTACCATTTAGGTTCTGACCTGCAATTTTCTCTCCACATCTCACCCTCTGGGCTCCAGAGACCTAAGGAAGACCCTTCAAAATCTGTAACACGTCCTAAATTCCATTCTCTTAGAGAATGGGAACCTCAACCACCACCCCTCCCCCTTTGAAATGTCACCCTAAGAGCCCGATGTGAGAACCAGAATGACAGCCCCTCCCACACATCATTCCATGCCGTTCACTTGCTTCTCTGGAGACAACGGGTCACGGAAGGGGATGGCTTCTAGGACGCGGTCACTTTTGCTCTAGTTTCCGGAAGCCTGGTGCTAGACACATTCTATCTCAGCGGCTGGCAGCCTGGGGACAGGGGGTCAACCTCCTGTTCGGGTCCAGACTATACCTCCTGCTAGCTGAGCATCTCCAGGCAAGCTACTTACCCTTTCTAAACCTTGGTTTCTTTGTAAAGTGGGGAGAACATCTCAAGTGAGACGAGACAAGAGAAATCCCATGGAGTGCCTTTTGCACAGTAAACCCGAGTGCCCCACGCCAGCTGTTATTTTTTCTGAAGCAGTATAGCGAGGTGACTGAGAGTCCAGATGACGCAGAAGGAGCATCTAGATTTAGATCTCAGAGCTGCCCTTCTTAGCTCTGTGACTGGGGCGGTTCCTTAATCTGTCTGTGCTTCAGCCTCTTCATGCATGAGCCCCACTGCATGCATGCAGTTGCCGTCAGGTGTGTACAAGGCTTAAATGGTATGCGTGATGGTCTTCATGACTGCCTGGCACATAATAAACCTTCAATAAACGGCACGTACGGTAGTACAAGGGGAGGTAATCTACTACTAGTTGTATAAAACAGCTCATAAATGTTTTGGGGGATATGTGAAGGGAAATCTAAAAACAATATAAATATTTGCATACCCCTGGGCCCTTTTTTTAATCTGATGATTCCCAGGAGCAATCAAACCAGGCAGCCTACAAGCCTACCTCACTTTATTTCAGCATTACTCACACGCACATTCACCAAATACACTACCTGCCTTCGGGGCTGTTGACTGACCACCTTGTGTCCACACTGTGCTTGCTCATCAAGGTCCAGTGCTGGCTTCGCCTGTCCACAAACGCTCACGGGGTCTGTGTCGGAGTCTTGGGTGGCAGCAGGACAGAGGCAACTCACTGGCGCTCCTTCTCTCTGCTTGCCCATGGTCCACAAGTAAGAGCAAAGGGGCCTCCAGGCCAGCTTCCGAGCACTAAATGCAGCCTCAAGGCCACACGTTGTATTTTGATTTTTCCTAAACGCTGGGGTCCTCTAACCAATTTATTTCCTGTTAGGTTAAGCTTTCCGTGCCAGCCCTGATTTGCATTACCTGTTACTGATTTTCTTCCAGGTGGTCTGAATTTCTTAAGCAGGGCTGCCCAAAAGGCCCTGCGCACCTCTTGGATGATCTTACGGGGGTTTCCTGGAGAGCATTCTCTTGGGATCCTGAATCACCAAACCTCAGCACTAAACCTGGTCTAGAGACAGAGAACTGGTCCCCTAAGGAGAAAGGAAAAGCATATAACCATGTAACATCTAACCTACGACCTAAGGGTCCAAAGGCGCATTTCATTAGTGCTAACTTCAAACTCCCAGGAGCAGGTGGGCATCAGGCGGTGGGATCCTGCTCTCTCACAGAGCAAATATAATCCAAGAACAAGTGCGTGCACAGGTGATATTCCCCCAGAGGCACAAGTTGGCAAAGAAGCAAGGTATCTTCCCCGAAAAAAGATTATTCTCTTATCCTGAGAAAGAGGGTATACACACCAAGGAGCAGCAGAAGATGGATTTCACAGCAGCCACGAAAGTAGATTCAGCTTGCCCAGAGGGAATTTCTCAACCTACTCAGGTGAGGCCCTGCTACTGAGACCACCACCTTCAGGAGCAGAGGGGGTACGAACCACCGAATCTTGCCATCAGACAAGCACCGGCAAAAGGAAGAATAAAACTTCCCCCGAAAGTCAGCCTCTGGCATCTCACCAGAAGCTTATCTAAGAAAACAAAGGGTCATCTGTATCTGTGGGCGCCCAGCCGGTCCTTCCGGAAGTGGTTATCTGCTTGATGACAACCTCATCTGAACATCCAAGATTCACACCCAGGGGGTCTCCCAGCGATACCAAAGCCGGTCTTTGCGGGTCAAAGAGCCACACGTTGGACACACTGTTAATATGTCCAATTGAGGGGCGCCTCGGTGGCTCAGTCGTTAAGCATCTGCCTTCGGCTCAGGTCATGATCCCAGGGTCCTGGGATCGAGCCCCGCATCGGGCTCCCTGCTCAGTGGGAAGCCTGCTTCTCCCTCTCCCACTCCCCCTGCTTGTGTTCCCTCTCTCGCTGTGTCTCTCTCTGTCAAATAAATAAAATCTTAAAAAAAAAAAATGTCCAATTGATATGAAATCAGGGAATCAACCAAAAACACCATCAGTGCCCAAATGTTTTCCTTTGGGTGAGAGCAGATCCCCCTAATTAATAAAAGAGGAAGTTTGGAAAAAAGAATATAAACTGCCTGTCTGATTTTTACATAACATTCTTTGAGGAAGCAAAAAGCACGTAAAACAGTAATTATCGCATTTTCAAATCCACTGCACAGACCATCATATATTTGTAAACGGCTCATAAATGTTTTGGGATATGTGAAGGGACATCTGAAAACAATATAAATATTTGCTTACCCTTGGGCCCTTTTTTTTAATCTGATAATTCCCAGCAGCAATCAAACCAGGCAGCCTACAAGCCTACCTCACTTTATTTCAGCATTACTCACACACACATTCACCAAACAAATGTTAAAATCCTACCGTGCACTGAACACTGTTTTATAATTTCTATCACATAATAATTTAATGGGATTTAGCCTATCTGCCCACTGGAAACTGTCCCCATCTGATCACACGGCTATACTAGTTTTAACGTATATTCCAAAGGTAGAAAAATCGAGTAAGAGAAGGGAAAATTGTTTCTTTTGTTTTCCCAAATGCATCAAAACCCAACTGAAGTTCTCATTCCTCCTTCCCACTGAATAACAGCAGTGTTTGGTCTGAAGCTGGGAGAGGGGGCTTGCCTGCATCTGGGGGAACTCACCGCCCTTTATGATGGTGTGAATAAATACTCTGGATGAATTTAGCAAGAAAGGGTCTTTCTTTCCATGTGTCTACCCTGGGCTGCTGGAACAGAAGTCAACTCACAGCCTCCCACCTGCATCAGTGACTCCAGATTGGGGTAGGAATCCAGCGAGGGCCTCCTGTTTGGAATGGCTGCATGGGCTTTTCCAACAAGTCCAGAAAGTTCGTGCAACTTCAATATTTAAAACGTGTCAGAAAACAGCCATGGGCAAAGGGGAAAGGAGAACCTGACCAGCTCATGTAGGGTCAAGTGCAGGTGTGGCGCCTTCGTGACAAGCGATCAAAGGGACGGTGGAGTGGGTCTGAGCCGCGGTGTGTTCAGGGTTTGCATCTGAAAGGCAGAGGCACGACAGTTTCCTGCCGCTTGGGCCCGGGAGGCCGGTGGGTAGCGGGTCCCCCGGGCGCCCTGGGGTTCAGACATCTCTGAGCCTGCGCTGGAGCCCCCTCCTCTTTCCAAGATCGCTATTTCCAGGTACCAGACCCTCGGGGCCACCAGGCATTTCGCTACTGTCCCCAAGAGGCCCCGCCCGCACTGAGCTCCGGGCGTATGTAGCCCGTACCTCGGGCTGCGGCCCCGGACTTCCCGAGCCTCCGCAGCAACAGTTTTCCAGCCGGAGAACTACCGCCAACGTCTCCTTGGAAAACGCTCCCCTGAACACTGGGGCACCAAAGCCAGGGACACGGAAGGAGATGGAGCCCGGCCCCAGGCACGACGAGGGGCGATGGGAGAAAGGCCAGGAGGAAGGACTACAAACGTCGGGCTCAGAAGATCGCACCCAACGAGAAACTTCCCGAGGGCGCGAGCGAGGTTGCGCGCCCGCTTCCAGGGGAGCAGCCCCGATTCCCCGGGCAGTTGGTGCGCAGCCGGCGACCGGAGCAGGCGAGGGGACCCGAGTGGCGGCCGGTCCCGCTCCCTGGCGCGATGGGGGTGGCGGGGTGAGCCTTAGACCGGCTTACGCGGGTCCCTCCGCGACCAGGGTCCCAGAAAGGGGACCAGGAGGGTCCCGTAGGACACATCCCGGGCACTGGGCGGGGAGGACACCTCGAATCCAGGCCCCGAAGGGACGCGGTGGCGCAAAGTTGGGGCACAGAGACGCTCGATCCGTGGGTCCCCGCATCCGAGCGCCCCCGGCCGCGGCGCGCCACTACTTACACGAAGACCCCGAAGAGCAGGGCTCGGACCCCGATCTCGATGGCCAGCTCCCGCATGGTACGGCCGGAGCAGCTCCCGGGGCGGCGGCGGACGGTGCTCTCGGCGGCTCTCTTAGCTCGACCGGCGCCGGCTCGCCAGACCCGGGGCGGCGAGGGAGGCGCGCTCCAGGCCGCGGGCGGGGGCGGGAGGCGGGAGGCGGGCGCGGGGCGGGGGCGGGCGCTGGGGTGGGCTCAGCCCAAACCACCCGCCGCGGACCCGGGGACTCGCGGACGCCGCGCCCGCCGCTCCCCGCCCCGCCTCCCCACGCCGAGCGGGGGGCGCCCCGGGGACTCCCCGCGCCCTGGCGCCGAGCGCCACCTCCGCGCCCTGGTCCGCGCCCTGCGCCCGCGGCCCCGGGAGGGGAGGGGAAGCCCGGGGAAGCCCCGCCGCCGCCGCGGCCGCCGCCGCCTCCCCTGCGCGCTCCCCGGCTCCCCCGCCAGTGGGCGGCCCCTGCGCTCGGCTCCCGGGGCAGCGCGCTCTCTGGGTCCCCGCCTGCGGCTGCTCTGCGGCTCCAGGCTCCGCTTCCTTCTCCCGCTCTCCGGCCTCGGGCTCCCGGCTCAGCCCGCACGTGGACAGGTGGCCGAGGCGCGCTGGGGGACTCCCGGGCCAAGGAAGCCCCCGGCACCCTCTGCTCCTGCTGAACAGAGCTCCCTCCCTCCGGCTTTTTGCTCTCCCTACCCCTTTCCGACCTGAAATTTCTTTTTTTTTTTTTCTAGGAAGTTCCCCTGAGAACACTCTCAGGCTTCGTTTTGCCCTCAGGAACTGCCAGCCAGGCTCCAGCGCCCTGGCACACAGACTAAGGGCAAAGGTGAGCCTGGCTCCTCGCCAAGCCACCAGCGCCAGGCAGCCCCCCGGGATGGGGTTCCTCCGATCCCCACTCTCAGCATCTTGGGGCTGCTGCGCTGTGAAAATCAAAAAAGAGACTGGCACAATCCCTGCCCGCAGCAGGCCATCCGGGTCGCTCATCGCTGACACAGCATTCAGTCCTGAGCACCTGAGCTGGGGCTGCACGTTAGACCAGGAGCGTCATCCTTGGGGTTCAGAGTCAAAGGCCAGACCATCATCCCCGGCTGGTGGCCTGAGGGTCATGACCTCAAGGCAGAGCCCAGAGGGAATTTGGCTTTGTTTTCTCATCACCTGTCACGATTAGGTATATTTCCTTTAGCTTTACTAGTTTAAACCCGATGGACCGTCAAGATGCAAAGTTCACATTAACCATTTATTTGTCCCAGATCTCATGAATTTTAGGAGAGACCCAGCCAGGATTTTGCGAGCGGGAGAAATGGATTAGAAGGTAGTCCCTGGGAATGAGGAGCCATATCTCAGTCTTGGACAAAAGGGGGAGTAGGTAGGAAGAAGACCTTCGGAGGAGGGTTCTCCCATTAGCAAAGGACAGACAGACCCTACTTCCAAGGACATGACAGACCCAAGCAAGATACCTAAGCCCAGACATCTCAGGGTCTAGGGACAGAGAAGCAGGCAGAGGAAGAACAATCCTAGTTCTGTGTGGAAGGAACTTCATATAAAGACCCCAGGCAGGAACTGCGTCTGATTTGCCCATAGCTGTACACCCAATGCTTGGCACACTGTGCTTGTTGAGTCTTTGGTGAATAAATAAATGAATGGACCGTATGCCTCATCTGGTGTGTGAGGTGTCAGGTGTTGGGTGAGTAGGAAGAACTTGGAGGGAGGAGGTGTGGTTCTGTCTCCTCTGTGTCTTGGGCCCTGCAACATCCTGGACACAACTGGACTCCCAGAGGTTGGCAAAGTGGTGCAGGAGATCCCCTAGTCAACCCAGTAAACTCTAATGACCCAGATCTGAGACTGGCAGATGGCCATATTCCAGGAAGAGATACTAACAAGAGCCCACGTTATTAAACATCACTCACCGATAAGCATCAACCAAGTGCAGCCGTGCAATGTTGTGTGCTAGGTGCTAGGATTCATAATCCATATCTTCCCTCAAAAAGATAGGCAGCCAGAGAGTCATGAAGAAATGCCAAGGAACTATGCAAAGCAGTATTAATAAGTCCAAAGAAGGGCTTCAGAAAACTGGATCACTCAGAGGTCAAAGGTTAAGAGTCCTTCCTTTGGTCTGGGATGGCCAGGGACCTAGCCTTTTAGAGGACAGTTGGTTCTTGTAAGCAGAGTAGGAAAACACAAAGGGAGGAGATCCTGGGTGAGGGCAAGAGTGTAGGTGCAGAAGGTTAGAAGGGGTTTGGAGGGCACAGTCGGTCCCTCTCCCTGGCCCACCAGAATCTGTCACCAAGATCACAGAATTAGAATCTTTGTGCCATGTTATGTTTCTCATTTGTGCTTGTATTAGAGATGCCTAGAGAAGGAGTCTGAAAGGGCAGGTGATCTTATTGCTGTAGTCATGAAGAAGCGACTTTGAAACATGTACATCTAAAGAGCTGCCCAGTTCAACCTGCCATCTGATGCCTGAATCTTTTCTATTGGTTCTTCTCATCTCTCTGCTCCATCTGCACTGTATTGGCTTCTGTCTCAGGTTCCTGGTAGTTGCAAGTTGGCTGCAAGAATCCCAGCTTTGCATGCTCTCAGGATCAAATCTGGTGGGAACGACCTTGACCTTGATCCCAGCGCTCCCAGCCAAAGTATCACTGAATGTCATTGGCACCGCCCCACATGAACCAATTACTGTAGCCAGGGAGTCGTGTTGGATGGATTGTCTCAAGCCTGGATAACAGGCTTGATCCCTAAGCTGGGAGTGGAACCTAAGTGGAACCTAAGCCCCTGAGCTGAGAATGGAGAAAAGGTGGACCCACAAACAGGGACTGATACTTTGGAGCAGGGAAATTGTTTGGTGTGGAACAAATGAACAAAGGCCAGCATACCGCCTTGCATGCCAGACACAGGCAGATTGAAGACAGCTCATATGCCCCATGAGTTCCTGTCTAAGCCCAGATTCTTTCACCAGTGAATGAGTTATCCTGGGTGCGCCAGCCTTTGTCAATACAGATTTACAGGACTGCCTTTAAACAAAGCCGTGATGTCCCCCGAGGCTTGTCCTCTGTGGCCCGGTCTCTTCCTCCCCTCCTTCTTTACTCCTGTCCCCAACTCTGTCATCTGCCCGAAGGATCTCCTTTTTCATTTACCAAAGTTGGCTCTAGCCTTCTTCATTATATAAGCCTGGATCAGGATATACTGTGGGCTCTCCCTCGCAGAAGAATTTTAATTTAAGGGAGGTCATTCTTGAAGGGCAGATAGGTTCTCTCCCCAGTGAAAGGGGACTGAAGATGACATTCTTGGTATCCCAAATCCCACAGAGCAGGCTGCCACTTCCATGGGTTTGGAGGTGGTTGGCTCCAGCCCCTGCACAGCTGTGGACACGTGCCAAATACTAGAGCTCTCCAGAAGTGCCATATTGCTACCCCAGTAGACAAATGAATTGACAAGGGAGCAAAGAAATGAAAGCAGGTTAGATAAAGCGATCCAGCCAAAGCACCCGGGTGCCCAGCTTAGCAGCGCCTGCTGGGTCTTCATAAGACTTCCATGGAATGTGATGTGTTCTCCAGGGAAGGAAACATGGATCAGAGCTTCTAGCAGTCTCAGAGACTGGAGCAGTCTTTAGAGTCTCACTGAATCATAAGAAATAACATAAACATGTCCATCCCTTGCCTAGACATAGTGAGTACCATAGCTGTCATGTGTGAGACTGATCTTTGAAAAATCACATCAGAGTGTAAACACTCAAATGACCACAGCTTCCCCCATCCCCAGTGTTTTTGTGGCCACACACATTTTCCAAGTGCCACTCTGGGGAAATCTCTCATATTTTGTATTGAGCCTATGAGCATGTCAAGAAAGTCCCCTTCATCCCTCCATAATCCTGCTTCTGCTCTTGGATCTTTTTTTAATCCCCAAACAGTATCGTGCAGTACGATGATCCCATATTGACCAGACTTTTAGCTATTTCCAAAAACCAAAGCCACCTTTGGAGAGCACAACTTCGCAACAATTTCTTATAACCTCATTTCCCACAGTTACACTTTGTATCTCAATGACAGCTACCTAACTGCCCTAAGAGTGGGACATGGCACCAGCCAGCCAGCCCGGTGCCCTCAACTTCAGAGACCCACACATCCGGGCTTTCCACTGTGGTTGCCTGGTACAAACTTGAAGATGTGCCTAAAACACCAAGGATCCAAGAGGAATTTCAGGAGAGGTCATCAAGTTCAACCTGGTCCATGAATGTCTTCCTTAATAGTTAATAAATATCTGTCTTCTCGAACACCTTCAGGGATGTGGAACTCACTCACCGCTCATTCCATTTCTGGAGAGATCTGGTGGTGGTGGTGTTGTTTGAGAAGAAACAGCCTATATCCATGGGTCCAAATTGTGCTTTATCGACCACATGGGGTGAATTTAATGTCTATTCCTCTCCGTTACAACAGCCCTTTAATTATTCTACGACTAGAAAGAGAGAGACGTGGAGATGGGGTGGGGTGAGGGAGGGAAGGAGAGACAGAGAGAGGCAGGGAGAGACAGAAAAAGAGAGAAGCTTTCTTTTCCAAACTAAATATTCTCAGTTCTTTCACCTTTTCAAGTCGTAATATTTATAAGACCTTTGAGGATATAGGACTATAGATTCAACACTGAAGTGCATTAAGCCAAATTCTACCTAATAAAAGAAAACTCTCCTGCTTCCAGGAAAGATATAAGGCACACTGAAAATGATTTAACCCCTTCATGTCTTTAGACTACTTGTTATTCCGTCTAAGGAGAAAAATGTGTGAATTAATGACGTTTTCAGGGGAAAAAATATTCCTTTGCTTCTTAGAAGGCTTTAAGTTAGGAACTTTCTTCCCTAGCAGGACTTCACCTATTATTTTCAAATTCATCACGTGAAAAGTCAGAATATCACTGCCTTTACTTCATCCAAAGAGAAATCTCTGTGTGGGAGCCACCAGCACGATTCTCATTGACATAGATAATGTGGCACAAATTGGGATCCTAGGATATTAGTACAAGAAAAGAAATTGAAGATTAAGAAGCCTATGCACCCAGGGCACAGCTGGTTCTGCTCCCTTGCTTAGACCCCGGGAGTCAGGGACAGGGCCAGGGGCAGGACCAGAACTCCAGTCCGTCCTTCATAGACCTGTGCCCTTTTGATGACATCCGGCTGCATCTTGGTTGAAATCCTATTGTGGTTTCGATTTGTGTTTCTTTGATGGCGAGTGATGTTGAGCATCCCTTCATGCATGTTTGCACCATTCTGCCATCTTCTTTTGGGAAGGACCTATGCATGTCTTTTGCCTATTTTTAAAATTGGGTTTTCACTTTTGGTTATTGATTTGAAGTAATTTTTAATATATTCCGAATACTAGTCCCCTGTTAGTTATGCCTGTTACAAATATATTCTCTCCATCTGCTCCTTAACTTTGCATTCTCTTAACAGTACCTTCAGCAAAGCACATACTAGTAATCTTGATGGAGCCTAATTTATCGATTTCTTCTTTTATGGTTGTTCCTTTTGTGTCTTAAGAAATCTCTGCCTACTCCACATCTGTGAAGATTTTCTCCTTTGTTCTCTTCTAGAAGCTTTGTAATATTAGCTTTTATATTTAGGTCTATATTCTATCTCAAATTAATTTTTGCACGTGTCATGAAGTAGGGGCTGAGGTTCTTTTTTCCCCTTAGGATGTCCAGTTCTCTTTTCCAAACTCCTGCCTCGTTTGTAAAGAACACAACAAATCTTTGCACAATGAATTGCCTTGGCAGCTTTGTCAAGAACTGAGGATTTGCATGGGCTCCCCTTGACTCTTTTCATTTCCTCCACCTATCTCTTTGGGGTCCTGCTCTGTGCTAGCCAAGCCCAAGGGATGTGTACAAATGTTCATAGCAGAACATTTCATTATAACCAAACACTGAGAACAACCCACATGCTCATTAGCAGAATGGATAAATCATGGTGTGTTCATGCAATGGAATACTCACCATTCAATAATAAAAATGAAGGAGCTACTGATACATGCAAATACAGGAATAAGTCTCAAAGGCATAATTTTGAGCAAAAGAAACCAGACATAAAAGAGAGCATGCCATATGATTCCATTTATAGGAGCTTCTAGAACAGGCAAAACTGGGCTCTGGCAATAGAAGCAAACTGGTGGTTACCTCTAGGTGGAGACAAGAAAGTGGCACAAGGGAACTTTTGAAGGTATTATACTTAACTGAGATGCTAGATACACGGGTGTATACATTCGTCAGCATCCATCCAACTGTACACTTTAAATCTATGTATTTAATTGTGTGCACGTTACAGCTCAGTTGTTTTTTTTTTTTTAAAGAGGAAGAATAAAAGAAAACCAGTAGTTCAGAAGATGTGGAGGAAATTCTCAGTGGGATCCCTCAAGCAAACCGTGCCAACTCCTTAATTCATCCAAGTATTCTGCCTGCCACAGGGTCAGATGCACTCAGCAAAACCCGCCCATGGTTCTCTTGAAGACCCAAACTGAACTGTTGCTTCTAGGAAATATTTGGAAGCGCTCCAATGCTCCTTACAAGTTGGCCCTCAGATCATAGTAAAAGTTGTTGCCCCCACCGCTGATTGGATAGGACCGGTGAGCTCAGCACTTCCTGGCCATTCTTTTGGGGAAAACTCTTCATTTGTTTTCAGGATCTTAGCCCCCATAGCCAGAAATCTTCCTCCTCGTATCTTGACGCGCTGACCACCTTTCTACCTTCAGAGGAAGGCATGGACAGCTCCGCCCTGTGTCACCTACATCTTGTGTCAAGGGAAACCAGCCTATTCACCCTGTCAGTCCTTTTCCCTCAACACCACCTCTGCCTTGTGAGTGCTATAAAAATATGCACGCATGGAAAGAAAAATGTTCTCCTTTATGAAACAGGTGCTCCAGGTCATAACTGCTCTCCTGGGAATGGAGTCAGCTGTGGGGCCTGTTCAGCAAAGGCCAGGGCAGGAGGTGTCTGCAGAGGATACCCGGGGAGGTAGGTAGGCAGGGCCTCTGACCCTTATCAACCCTTGCTGAAGGCTGTCATTTCACGTTCCATGCTTCATTCATGTAGCAATGAAGGTTTTCCTCTTCAAAGATCCCCTTTCGGGGACGCCTGGGTGGCTCAGTTTGTTAAGCGACTGCCTTCGGCTCAGGTCATGATCTCAGGGTCCTGGGATCAAGTCCCATGTTGGGCTTCCTGCTCAGCGGGGACCCTGCTTCTCCCTCTCTCTCTACCCCTTCCCCCTGCTTGTGCTCTCTCTCTCTCATGCTCTTTCTCTCTCTCAAATAAATAAAATCTTAAAAAAACAACAAAGATCCCGTTTTGAAGAGCAAATTCTCCCAAGTGAACTCACACCTCAGGCTGTTTGTGAACAAAGATGTCTTCTTTTCCGTATCAGTCGGCTATTTAGAGCACCCTGGCCCTCGCATTGACTCCTTTGATCCTCAGCACAAGTTCATGTTGAAGAGAATGTTTGGTTTCGTTGTTGTTATTGTTATAGCCACCTTTTTTTTTTTTTTTTGGTGAAAGATGAAACTCAGGCAGTTGCATGACCCACCCAGACCACTAAGATGGTGAAGCACAGAGTAGAAGCGAAGGGCAAGCCTTCCCACAAGAGGTCAGTGCCCTTCCGGGCACGACATGCCCCTGGCCCGCACTCTCCAGTGGGGATTGACTGACTGCTAGGAGAGTGGACCTGAAACCCAGGACCAGTGCCTGGGGAAGGGAGGAAGGGTGTGTGGGACGGGGGGTTGGGGCATGAGTAGCAGGGGCTAATGACAGGAAGGAAGGGGCGACCAAGTCCACGTTCACCTGCCCTGCAGGTTGGCATATCTGTTCTCCAAGAACTTTGCATATGCCAGGTCCTCAGAACATCCTTGTAGCTGAAGCTTCTTCAAGTCTTCCAGGCCAGCAGGTGAATCAATTATGATTTCTCTAGTAGTGATTGATAGAAAACCCCACTCAAGTTGACCCAGACGATAACATCCAGAGGGAAACGCTGGGATCAGGCTCAGCTTGATCAGGAACTCAAACAATGTATGAAGCCTCAGTGTCTTTGGCGCTATCACTCACGGCTACTTTTCTATTCTCTCCATCCTCAGATTCTTCTTTCCCTCTGTGGCAAGTTGAACCTGGTAGCTCCAGCTTACAGCCTCTCAGCTTCAAGTTCAGCAGAGATAAAAGAGAAAGTGTGTGTGTGTTTGTGTGTGTGTGTGTGTCTCAATAGCTCCTGCAAAAATCCTGACATTTGCTCTGATGAGACCAGTGTAGGTCACATGACCATTGTGGCTGAAGATCTGGCGTGTAATTATGCTGATTGGGATAACTCTGGGTCATAGACCCGTCTCTCAAACCAAAGGATGGAGAGAGGAAAAGGAGTAAAGCCTTAAGCTAAAGTCCATTACTCTGGGTGAACAGATATTGAAAAGGCAAATTTCAAGTGCCCACCACACAAGATGCCACCACATAGATCTCACTGGAAGATAATCACCATTAGCACAGGACTGTTTTTCCATTTCCTGCAATGTCCCCTTGAAAAATACCTGGCACAGAGTAGCTACTCCATAAATATTAGTATTTGTCATATGGAGTGACATAAAAGTGAATGAAGCTTCCAGCATTGGGGGAATCTGCTAACTATGGTATTACATGCTATTGTCTTGCTCATCTCTTCCTTCAGCCAACCCAGATTTTAGGGAAGAGTTGGGTCCACAGCTACAGCCAACAGCCACACCTGTCTCACCTGTCTGAACGTCCATTTGCCCCTTGAGCTTAAAGGAGACAGCACAGTATTTTCTGTCAGGGTACAGGTGACATTGATGAGTTTCATAAGGGTATATATGTATCCTTCATATGTATGTATATATGAAGACCGCATTTTGGAACCCAGCTTCTAAAAAAGTCTTTCCACTCTTTATTCTCCTTCAAAGAGATTAAGGAGAGTCTACTGCAGGGGGACAATGTGTTTAGAACAGCAGTGGATGGACAGACTTATACCTCGCCACGGTGGTCCCAAACAGCACAGGGATTTCCAGAGCTATGGCCCTGTATCTGTACAGTCTTTTCATATATAGAACATAAAACTACCTCCTTCCTGAGAATAAAGTCTGCCTTATCTGACTTTCTGCCAACTTCTCCAGCTGTGACTCCCAAAGCTAGAAAGTTCCCTAATCGTGATATATGTGTAATGCTGGGATTGTAGTGGGTACACGAAACTCCCATAAATTATTTGTAAACTTTGGGGTATGTGTTTCTTTTTCTATGAGGTTATATCATTTTTAGCTGACTCTCAGAAAGCTGGCCTCTCGCCATCACAGGGGACCCTGAGAATGAAGCTAACATGGAGGAAAGCAGAGGTAAGATTTGGAAGAATCAGGTACTACTGCCATCATATGAGGCCTCGAGACAAGCTCTGACTAACACTGTTAACAACACTTGGGCTTCCCAGTTATATGAGCCATCACCTTCCTGGTTTTGTTTATGACAGCTTTATTAGGATTTTTTTTTTCTGTCATTGAGACATGATTGAATCTTTCTATCTATTACATCAATCACAGGGTGTTTGTCAAATATCTGCCATGTGCCAAGGACCACAGAGGGATATGTGGGGGACACAGATGGGATAGAGGCCACAAGGATTCCATTAGGAAAGCAAGATCAACACCCACAAAGCAAGAAGCTAATGACTGAGTGCTACATTAAATGGTACACGTTGGGAAAATAGTTAAAAGTGGCTATTCTAGGGGCGCCTGTGTGGCTCAGTCGGTTAAGTGGCTGCCTTCGGCTCAGGTCATGATCCCGGGGTCCTGGGATCGAGCCCCGTGTCGGGTTCCCTGCTCAGCGGGGAGCCTGCTTCTCCCTCTCCCACTCCCCCTGCTTGTGTTCCCTCTCTCGCTGTGTCTCTCTCTGTCAGATAAATAAATAAAATCTTAAAAAAAAAAAAAGTGGCTATTCTGTCCATCCATGAGTCATAGAATAAAATCCCACTCCAGAGTGACTCCATCCCTCCTTGGTCTCTAGTGATCACGTGCGTGACCAGGAATGGTCAGTGCAGGAAAGTAGGAAAGAGTGATGTCACCAGCCCAAAGCTGGTCCCTTTCCATTTTACCTGAACTTCATCTCCTTATTCAATTCACAGGTCTGTTTTATAACTTTCCAGGACACAAGATGTTCTGACACTTGAGTAATAAGTGATATTCACAAGATGTTTTCCCCTTCTCCATGCAAAGGATGCTAATGAAAATGGGTGCCATATCTCCCCTCTTCCCAACCTTTGTCCAAGTAGGAAGGTGACAGCCCTCCCTCCCTGCCAAGTTCCTCATCATTAGATCTAAACACTGACAACATCTTTAATCTACACAGGAAAAAGCAATGTGGAGAGGCCCACAGCCCAGAAGACTTTCTTTGGTTTTGTCCTGGCAAGCGGAAACAGGTCTATGATAGGCCAAGGTCCCAGCTGTCTCACCAGGTAGGGCAGCCAGGTATCTCTGTAATCACTAAGAGTCATCTCCAAAGCCCCGGGCCCTTGGGGACAGGGTGGTCACAGGGGGTTGGCCTGCACCAGCGAGAACTGGACTGGTGTTTTTAATGCAAACACTCATAGTTCCAAAGAATTATTGGCAATAGATAAAAATTGGGAGACGTTGGACCTCTGTGGGAGACAGATGCTGTAGATTCTACACATCGAATGGCTTGTTTAAAAAAAAAAAAACAAACGGAAACATGATTGTACATGATTCTTCACCAGTTTTTACCAAGTCCTACCAGCATGATGTAGACAAAAAGACATGCTGTTCCCAGAGGAGAAAGTCCCTCATTTTCAGCCTTTTCTCATTTGTGCCATTAGGAGCAGTTGATAAATTCACGGAGGGAAGGAGAAAGAGCACACGCTTTGCAATTAGGCCCATCAGGGGTGTGGTTTTGATGAAGCCTTGGAATGAGACAGACCTGGGTTTGAACCTCTCAGCTCTGTCCCTCCCTCACTGTGTGACCTTGGGCAAGTGACCTAACCTCTCTGTGCTTCGGTCTTTATAAAACGGTGGTGGTTATTAGAGCCGCCTCGCGGAGCCTTTGGGGCACTGGGCGAGACGAAGCACGTAGGCGCTGGGTGCCGCGCGTGGCTCGTGGCCAGTGCTGGGAAAACGGGGCGGCAGGTTTTGCAGATGGAAGGAGGGAGGGCCTGCCATTTCTGCAGGCCACGTGCCAGAATGTGGTGCTTTCAAGCCTGGCTCCGCTGCAGGGCTGTAGTCAAATGGGTGTTGTTTTAAAATATGTTTTAACCACTTCCAAAGCTGTAATAAAAAAGAACATACACCTGCCTGCGTGGCATGCTACCTCTTAACACATCCGGGGCGCCTGGGTGGCTCAGTGGGTTAAGCCGTCTGCCTTTGGCTGGGGTCGTGATCTCGGGGTCCTGGGATTGAGCCCAACACCGTCGGGCTCCCTGCTCAGTGGGGAGCCTGCGTCTCCCTCTCCCTCTGCCCCTCCACCCTGCTTGTGCTCTCTCCCACGCACGTTCTCTGACTCGCTCTCAAATAAAGAAATAAAATCTTTAAAAAATAATAAAATCTTAACACATCCAAGAAAGCCAGCGTGTGAACTGGTGCAGCCACATAAGCTCATTTTCATGCAAACTTTGGAGAAAACCCTGCCTTCCATCTGACCTTGGGGGGAAGGTGGCATGATTAGGAGTGCTGCACTCTGCGCTGGTCGTTTGACACATTCTGGGCTCTGCACATTCCTTTGCACCAGACGCACAAACACGGACACCACTGTCTGCCCAGTGCATGTCCTTGTCACTTTGCAGCAGTCAGCTGGGCAGCGACAGGTGAATGCACAGGCATTCACACCATGCATATTGGACAAACGTCCCATCGAGGTAACCCCGGATGCCGGAGCTAGGTTTCTCATTTTCCAGAAGGTTCCACTGCTTCTTGCTTGACTAAGACTCCTGGAATGCAAGTGGTGCTGGTTCCAGACCTCAGGAGCTTCCCTGCTGGAACTGGCCCCCCTCCTTGGAGGGCAGGGCGATCAGGAAGGAAGAGGCAGGCCACTCCAGGTGGAAAGGCGGCACGTTTCAGAAGCAAAGGAACTTACATACGAGGCCTGTCTCAGAAGCTGGGAGATGAGTAGACTTCCAGACCTGCCTGCCAGAATCTTAAAAGTTTATATAGAGGCCCGAACTGGGCTCAGTCACATGTGCTGTTTTTCTCCGGGCTGTGTTCTTGAAAATGGATCCCACTGCGAGGACAGCAGGCAGAACGCGCATTCCAACAACAGGAGAGGGGGTGAGGAGCCTTCTCAATGTCCTGCTCTCGGGTGAACCGGAGGTCACGTCCTCTCAATGACCTTCCCCAGCAAGTGGTTATTAGATCTTGTTAATGACTCAGTTCTGAAAACAAGTACTACCCATCTCTCGTGCTTCTGGAAGTTTAACTGAAGAATATATACTATGATTGCACAGTGGTATCTTAAAGATTTTACTTATTTGAGAAAGAGAGAGAGCGTGAGCAGTGGGGTGGGGGGGGGTGGAAGGAGCAGAGGGAGAGGGAGAAGCAGACTCCCCGCTGAGCAGGGAGCCCGATTCGGGGCTCGATCCCAGGACCCTGAGAGCAAGACCTGAGCCTAAATCAAGAGTTAGATGCTTTACCTACTGAGCCACCCAGGCGCCCCGTGCAGTGAGATCTTAAAAATCCCTTGTTAGCATTTGTAACTATGTACCTGTGTGAAAAGAGAATTTTGTCTATCTGTGCAATCCAAACAACACACAGCGTGAGTGGGATGCTGAGGGGAAAACAAGATGCTGATCTCCCAGCCGTAACAATAGTTAGCTTGGGTTCCTCTAGAAGCCCACCCCGGGACAAGGGTGTGAGTGCTTGTAGCATATTTAGGAAGTGATCTCAGGAAGCCCCGTGGGAAAGTGAGTACATGGGTCAGAATAGGGAGGATGGCCAATGCAAGGTCGTCATCAGGAAGGTGACACTGTGGGCAGTCCCACTGGGGAACTGGAGCAGAGCGTGTCTCAGAGTCGCCCCCGATCCTCGACCCAGGAGCCAGGGTTCTACCATCTATCAGTAGGTGTCACCCCTGGGACACCAAGAGGGTACTTCTGGGCACTTCTGGCCTTTTCTGAGCTCTAGCCAAGCAGGCGACAATGACCAGAGAGGCGTGAGCACCCAGTTGCAGGTGTTTGCAGCTGGAAGCTGGGAGACCGTTATATATATAAGAGATGGTGAGTACAGGTGTTGGGGGGGGCGCGCTGGGACAGTACCTGCTACTCTCCCCCTCCACAAATTTTAATAACGGTTCCAGGTGCCAGACACCTTGCCCACAACACCTCACGTGATCCTCACGCCAACCTCATCCCTGTTTTACAGATGAGAAGACTGAGGCATAGAGAGATTGAATGACTAGCCCCGTGAGGCCATCCAATACACCGTAGACACAGCCCTCAAACCAGAGCTGTCACTTCAAAATCTCTGTCCTTATCGCTCTGCCAGATGTCAGTCTTATTCATTCTCATGTACGATGTTAACTAGCTGGTTACTCTGTTTTCCATCCCATGGCAGATGAGACACAGAAAAAGCCACAGAGACGCGGCAGCCACGTGTCAGCGCTCAGAGATGGCAGGTGCAGCTTTGCTGTGGCCCCACTCGGCCTCCTGACGGAGGCCCCACTAAAGTAATCACATCAAGCTTTAAAAGCTCCTCTTTTCGAAGGAACATAGGCATGTAATGTGGTTTCTGAAAGACTTCCAACAAGCATCCTGAGCAATGTCCAAGTTCATGCTCTGGAAGAGTCTATTTCCATGATCTGGATTATCCAGGCCCTGGCAGAGCTGGGGAAATGAGGCGTTACGGTTGCTCATAATGGAAGCTCTGACCCAGCTGGATGAGCTCAGAATCCAAGAAGAGAAACGGCTGAAGGGCCGAGGGCATCATTTTGGGGGAAAGGCTGTTTGGCCTCTCGGATTAGCAAAGCCACAGGCCAGCCGGAGGGCAGCAGGGACAGGCCTGCAGCATCTGCGCTGGAGGGGCTGAGGCCAGTTTTAGGGAGAGGCTATGAGACCAGATTGAATCAAGAGGGGAGCAGCGTGAAGAGAAGACACCTCCTTTTATCTTCAAAGCCATTTTCAAAACCTGAATTCGAAAAGAGCCCAGCCTCTCGGGAAGTGCTGCCTAGGGGGGCTTTTGTTGGCCAGTTTAAAGGGGGGAATGAGGCCGAGGCACCCTGAAGGGGCCAAAACCAGAAGGAAAATCATCCTTTAAAGCAGGTGCTCTGGTCTGACCACCCCCCACTGCTCTGGAGAGTTCTACAACTTTGAAAACCTTCCCTTCAAACAGAATAGGTTGATGACCATTCCCTTCCATCACAGCCTTGGAAACGGGAGGCATAGAACACTATGATTCGCATCTGATTTCTTGCTCCTACGGATTCATTAGCAGGTGGGAGGGGAGAATCCCTGCAAGTTGCTCAGAAACAAGCCCCGCCCTGTGATGCAGGTCTCTGCTACCTGGTGACTCTCATATCTACGACAGAATAAATCTGACAGACAGTTAGCAAGCAGAATCTGCCTCCCACTTGCATGTCAAATAAAACTCACCAGAAATTCCCTTCCACCCCGCCACGGCTTAGCGGACTGCGATTACACACTGTGAACAAAGAAAAGGCAACACACACACACAGGACGTACGTGTGCATTGCATGAGAATGCAAATATATGCAAATGAGAATTCGAATTGCATACATTGCATGAGCGACATACAACGCAAAAGACTGAAGCTGACAAGAATATTGTTGTCTCTGTCCCCATTATTATTACTTTCTGTGGCTTCAAATCATGTGATGGAATTTTTAGATTTCATTCAGTTGGGAAAAAAACACCACTGACAGGATTTGCTAAGTGCCTCCTTGTGGGGGAAAAGGTGAGAACTTCTAGCCTGAAGGGTTTCATAAGAAAAGTTGGCCCCAAGAGAAATTATGAAGAGCTTGGTCCATGAAGAGTTTAGCCACATGCTCAGCCCATCTGCTGATGAGTGTCTCTCGAGCAACGGACAGTCCCTTGCTAGCTCTGGAATATCAGACCAGACTCAGCAGAGGAAGGTGGGAAAGGGTCATTGTTTTTTATTATTAAAATCCCCTGCTGGATGGGAATAGCCCTGTGCTTAACTCATTAAAACTACACTGTGTGCAATCATTGTTTCAAGTAACATCTTCTTTCATTAAGATAGAAGTGTCTATAAACTTAAGTGTCGAAGCATATGGAAATTGCCGTATGCTCCATTCATTGAAACGACACTGGGTATGATCCACCTTTCAAGTAAAATCTTCTTTCATTAAAATATGTGTTTGTAAACATATGTGTTGAAGGATAAGGGATAGCCCTGTGCTTAACTCATTAAAACTACAGTAAGTATAAAAAATAAAAATAAAAAAATAAAATCCGCTGCTGGAGGACTGGTAGACCCATGTTCGGAGCAGTGGTATTCACAATAGCCAAAATGTGAAAGGAACCAAGTGTCCACCCAGGGATGAATGGGTAAGCAAAATGGGGCGTAGCCACACTATGGGATATTATTCAGCCTTAAAGAGAAGGAAATATGGTCGGGCCGCGACCACGTGGACTGGAGCGCGCGCCGGGCCACTGCGGGCCGCGCCGGGCGGGAGACTGACGTGGCGGGGACCGCCTCCGCGCCCTGGGCGAGCCGTGACGCCCCGGCGTCGGCCCCATCTCCCCGAGACTGTGCCCGGCTGTGGGACGGGCGCCGCCAGCCCTGCACCGCTTGCGAGGTCCCCGCGCTCCGTCGCCCAGGCCCCCGAAGGCGGCGGCCGGGGCCTCGTGAGCATCTCACACCATCTTAAAGCGAGGCTCGGAGCGCGACACGCAGCCGCAGGCGACCCCGCCCAAGCTGAGCCCTCGGGACCCACCCTGGTCGCCCGCCTCCCGGGCCCTGCTCAGCCCAACCGGGCCCCTGGCGTGGCAGGGGCGGCAGCACGGATGAATACGGCGCAGGGCTGTGTGACCTTCGAGGATGTGTTCGTGTACTTCTCCCGGGAGGAGTGGGAGCTCCTTGAGGAAGCTCAGAGACTCCTGTACCGTGATGTGATGCTGGAGAACTTTGCGCTTGTGTCCTCACTGGGACTCGCCGTTTCCAGGTCCCATGCAGTTGCCCAAATGGAGCCAGAGGGGAGCCCAGGGTGCCTGAGAAGGTAAACCCAGCTCCAGCTCCAGCAAAGAAGATCTGGAGGAGGCCTGGGCCTGGTTGATGGCATGGAGTGAAGGATGAGGCTACACCTTCTAAGCAGGGTGTTTCTGTGAGTGTCACAGATGGGAACTCCCAAGGCAGGTCCTTCCACCCGAAAGGTTCATCCCTGTGATATGTGTGACCCAGTCTTGAAAGACATCTTTGCACCTGGCTGAGCCACAGGGAACACCATCTGAGCAGCACCCAAACACCAT
>NC_138374.1:9891042-9902484 GCF_054177405.1 Leptonychotes weddellii
ACCCAAGCCTTTGGTAACCATCATTCCACTCTTATTTGAGTTCAGTTCTTTGTTTTTCTTTTAAGATTCCACATATAAAAATATATAGTATTTGTCTTTCTGTGTTTGACTTATCTCACTTAGCATAATGTCCTTAAGGGCCATCCTTATTGTCGTAAATGACAGCATTTCCTTTTTTCTCATGACTGAATAATATTCCGTTGTATATATGCCACATCTTCTTTATCCTTTGATGGACACTTAAGTTGTTACCATATCTTGTCTCTTGTGTACAATGCTACAATAAACATGAGAGTGCAGATAAAAAAAAAAAAAAAAAGAAGGAAATACACACACCACGACATGGATGAAGCTGGAGGACATGAAACTAACTGAAATAAGCCAACACAAATGGACAAGTATTATGTGACCACTCAAATGAGGTCCCTACACTAGTCAAATTGGTGGCATCAGAAAGTAGAATGGTGGCTGCCGGGGACTGGGGAGGGGAGAAAGGGAAGTTAGTGTTTAATGGGCATAGAGTTTCAATTTGGGAAGATGAAAAGGTTCTGGAGTAGATGCTGTGATGATTGGACAACAGTGTGAATGTACTTAATGCCGCAAAACTGTGCATGTAAAAAGAATCTAAGTAGTAAATTTTGTGTTATTTATATTTACCACAACAAAAAAAATCCCCTGTGGAACAATTTAATGTCTTTACATCAACCCAAGAACCAAGCACAGCAATGATTCCCAGCATCCCCCAAAACTCATCTTGTTTACCATTCTAATTCTCATTTGCATTCATTTGCATTCTCATTGGCATGCACACCTCCTCTTTCCTGTGGCTGACAGGTGGTCTTCCTTGGCAACTGACTTTTTCTAAGTTGGAAGCACCAGTGGAGCAGACTTTCCACTGGATGTAAGAAGTTAGGGGGAAAAATTAAAACAAAAATGGTTATAATATTGGAACACTCTCAGCTTCTCATTTTAAAAATTTGGCATAAAAACTCATATTGGGTTGAACTTTTTAATATAGAATAATAAAAGCTCTGATTTTTTTTTAGTTAAAGATTTTAGGCACACACAACTTTCTGTTAACAACCAAAGAGCAATTTATGTAATTTCTCATGATACACAAGAAGTAGCAAAGGTCAGAGAAAGGGACAATGTTTCGAAGTTCTCTACATGTTATAAATTCATCATTTGTCTTAATGCCATCACCCATATCTATCTGTGGCATTTTTTCACTTTCTTCCTTTCAAAAGGGACTTTTGTGCCAGCAAAAAATTACACAAAAGATCCTAAAAAAATAAAAGCAAAGGAATATCTCCCTTTAAAAAGAGACAGAAGCAAGATTTTCGAAAGTGTGCTCCATGAAGTATCTATATCAGAATCTCTAACGTGCTTATTAAAAATGCAAATGCCCTACTGAATCAGAATTTCCGGAAATGCTGGCCCTGGATCTGCTTTTTATTAAATAAGCCCCCGGGTAACTAAGCGAAGGCCTGACTGAGGCAAGATGATGGATAAGACAAAGTTTGGTTTTGGTCCCGTAAGTTCTCATGTCAAAAGACTGTCTAAGTGAGGAGCAAACATGCCCCAACTCCCCACTTCCAGTGCTCTGAGAGGCTCCCACTGGCTTTGAGGGGGACAGCAGATCACTGCTCCCTCAGGACTTTTAGTTAATGAGGACAAAAAAAATAATGGCCAACCTAGCACTAGAGTTTCAGTTTGGGGAGAGGAAAAGGTTCTGGAGTGGATGCTGCGGCCAACTGCCCTCCTTCAGCATCTCTGACCTCGCTTCTCTGGGGGTTGCCCTGACCAAAGCTGCCGCCAGTTCACACCCTGTTCAACCAGCGTCCCCATTCCAGGTCCACTGGCATGTCTGGACTAGGGTGGGCAAATGGATCTTCATCTTGAGTGCTAAATATCAAGCACTGTTTGTGGATACCTTGAAGGCTGTGGCCAGGAGAAAGTGGAGTCAGGGACCAGTCTCATGGATTTGCAATGTCTGACACGGGCTGAGAGGGACAGGACAGCTTCAGGTTTCCAGTACCCCATCTCTGCTGTTGAATTGCTTTAAGACAATGCTTTTCACGCCTCTGTGAATTATTTGCTGATTTATGTAATTACAAGTACTTATATAGCACTTCTGTGGTCAAGACAATCTTCTAAGTGCTTTATAAATATTAACTCATTTCATCCTTATAACAACACCGAAGCTGAGACTGTTTTTATCCTCATTTAAAACCGAAGCGACTGAAGCACAGAGAGGTTCAGAACTTTGCCCACAGTCACACAGCTGATAAATGGCAGCTCCAATTCAAGCCAAGGCAGTCTGTCCTCATAATTGGCGCCAAGCTATTTAAATAGGGTATAGATGAGTTAATGGCAAAATAAAGTACATCAATAGAAACAGTGTATTAAATTCTGGTTACTGCTGCATGTCCTCAGGCTTACTCTCTCTTTGTTGCAGGAGAAGATTAAGGAGCAGTTCTGGGAAGTGTTAAAGAAAATAGTACAGAACCGAAGCTTCCTCACTGATATCACCAGAACTGAAAGAGATTTGTAAAATGAGTAGCTTCCTTACTTCGTGGATCAATGTTACTTAACGCCACAAAAGGAGCATTTAGGGCCCCTGTTAGGAAACAACCTATTGACAAATTTTTGCTTTGTGCTTAGCACACATAGGCAAGAGTAGTAAAGGGCAGGTTTGTTTGTTTTGTTTTTCTCACGGTTTAAACTTCTTCTTGATAATCATGTGTGCCTTTAATTCACTGAAAAGACATAACTTTTTTTGTGCAAAAAGACATCTCAGCTCTAGTCACATGATTGGGAAATCTCTATAAGTTGGGTCCAAACTGACAAAATGCTTATAGTTGAATATTTCCAGTCAACACACAATCATGGGTTGATATTGCTCTAGGACAATGGTTCTCAACATGTGGTCTCTGGGCTAACAGGTGCAGCATCACCTGAGGACATGTGAGAAATGCACATTTTCTGGCCCACCCCAGATCTACTGAATCTAAAACTGTGGACTAAGGCCCAGCGTTCTGTGTTTTATTTTTATTTTTATTTTTAAGATTTTATTTATTTATTTGACAGAGAGATACAGCAAGAGAGGGAACACAAGCAGGGGGAGCGGAAGAGGGAGAAGCAGGCTTCCTGCTGAGCAGGGAGCCCGATGAGGGGCTTGATCCCAGGACCCTGGGATCATAACCTGAGCTGAAGGCAGAAGCTTAACCGACTGAGCCACCCAGGCGCCCCGCGTTCTGTGTTTTAACAAGGACTCCAAATTTGAGAAAACCGGACTAGAAAGAATAGCCAAATACAGTGCACACCACAGTAAAAACTGTATGTCCACTCCTTGCCATCAGTTAGACTTCCAAGAGCCTACCTAGGATCAAATCCTGGCTCTGCAATTTACTGCCTATGGGGACTTGGGCAAGTCATTGAACCTCCTGAAATCTCAGTTTCCACATCTGCAAAATGAGAATACTAAGACTAATCTCAAGGGTGTTACCTAGACTAAATGGGGAGAGTACACTTAGAACGCTGACGATGCTTAGACCAGGACAAATGTTCAAGATATGTCCATGCTGGTGTTATTATTGCCATTGTCTTTATGGGTATAGTAGCATTTGATAAGCAATATTTTAAAAGGATTGTGTCCTGGGTAGGAATTCTGACAAAAAGAGGTATTCCAACTCTGCAAGTCAGAGGGTATCCAGGCAAAGGTTGTAGACCAAGCCCATCTTGTTCAAAATATGTGACCAGCTGCCCAAACCCATCCACTCATGGCCTTACTCTTATCCTAGAGCACCCACATCCCTGGCTTTGAAGATCCCTAGAATGTAGAGATGACCCTTTCAATAGATAATTCCAGCCAGATCCTTCTCCAACCAAGGAAATCTTTGAAGAGAGTGAATGGGGGAACCCATGAGGGTAGCATGAAGAACAGTTTGGACAGGGACAGGGATGAGGAAGGAGGATGGGACCATTCCCAGACAGATCCCAGCTCTCCCTCCACCCCACCGCTCCCCAAACTCCTCACCTTTGCCCTTCCAGAGCCACCTTGATCTGGCCTTTAAAATGTGCTACTCTCCTGTACCTGGCCACACACCTTTCCCTTATATCCTCCCATGCAGGCTGGAATTTTCCAACCAAAACTGTACGAAAACCAAAGGAGAGAGAAGGTGGGAGAAAAAGGAAAATAAGCATGATCGAATCAGAGAAAAACTACAAACCCCAGAAAACCAGCTCAATAAGCTCAACAAGTGCCTGATGATTGGCTTCTTTCCATTAAAATGGAATCACAGGGATGCCTAAAGACAGATGTCATTGACTGAAGGGAGCCAAGTTGATGGGCAGGGTCTTTTTCTATGTCACCTGAATTTCTGACCCAAACCACCATCTCTTCGTTTTTCTTTCACTGGCTGCTTTGGGCAAGTCAACCAGTGGCAAGTAAAGTCGGGACAGTTTGCATAGAGGTGACTTGAACCACATCTGAAGGATGAGAAAGATACATCAGATAAAGGACAATCATAATCAACCACAGCTGAGTACTTTGTGCCAGGAACTATGCTGAACACATTACACCCATCACCTCCCTTAATCCTCACAACAAACTGACAAGGCAATGTTAATAATAATAGTTATTGTTATCGAGCACTCCCCATTTGCTAAGCACTGTCCTAGGCCCTTTACAGGTCTTCATGAATTTAATTCTTATTATAACGGAGGAGCTACTCAGTATTATGCCCATATTTCAGATGAGGAATTTGAGGCACAAAGAAATTAAGCATTGGGCCCAATACCACACAGAAGTAAATGCAGAGGAGAGAGTTGAATCCTGGGTCTCTGACTTGAAAATCTACCCTCCCAAGCACTATGTTTCCAAGAAGAGGGAGCATTTAGGCTTGAAGATGAACAGCTATCCAGGGAGAGCCAGAGAACAGGTGTTGGCTGGAAGTTTCATTAAGTGCTAGGAAAGTGTTGTGGTTTTTGGGTCAGGAAATGATTTGCATGAGACAAAAAAGGGCTAGAACCTGAGGCCTGAAGCAGGTGCTGAAAAAGAAATCTCTGTCTCAGATGAGAAAAAAGAACTGAGAAGTGAAGAAGATGAGCTGCCCTATCCACAGCTACATCAAGAGTCCTGGTTGCAAAGAACAGAAACCAAAGTTAGCTAACCTAATAATCAATTCTTTGGATGGATTTTATCACATTGACAGAGAAGATAAAGAACCAGACTCAAAAAAAAAAAAAAAAGGGCAAGAACAAGTGAGACCCAAGCAACAGAAAATATACTGTCACATCCAAAGGATGGTCTGGCTAATCACTGTCCTTGGACCCTCAACTGCAGCCTGTCCCTAACTCAGCTACCTTTGACTGAGAGTTACCTCAAAGTGTCCCTTCATCAGTGTGTCACAACTTCAGGTGAGGGCATCAGATTGGCTGAGTCTAGACAAGGGACAAGCCCTCTTTCAACTTCTAGAATCTCTGGCAGACTCTTTTCTGCCCCCAAGATTCACACAATGTTCTCCCTTCCCCTCTCAATTCCACAACATCCACAACAGCTGCTGAAGCCCACTTGAACAAGTACGCCACTGTACCTGGTCGACAGATGTCCTGAAGACCAGATAGCCTGGATGCTGAAGAATGAAAACAGCCAGCAAGGTGTACAAGGGAGAGGGGAACCAACAAGCCTCTTTCATGAGATAGTTTAGCTTTAAAGACATCTACTCTTGAATCATCAGGGAAATTCAAATCAAAACCACAAGAAGCAATCACCTTTCATCTGTCAGAATGGCTATTATCAAAAAGACAAGAAATAACACATGTTGGCAAGGATGTGAAGAAAAGGGAACCCTCATGCACTGTTGATGGGGATGCAAATTGGTGCAACCAATGGAGGTTCCTCAAAATATTAAAATTGGAAATATCATACAATCCAGTAATTCTACTCCTGGGTATTTACCCAAAGAAAACAAAAGCACTAGTTAAAAAAGATATATTCACCCCTATGTCTATTGCAGCATTATTTACAATAGCCAAGATATGGAAGCAACCTAAGTGCCTATCGATAGATGAATGGATAAAGAAGAGGTGGCATATATGCAAGGGAATGTGACTCAGCCATAAAAAGGAATGAGATCTTACGATTTGCGACAACATGGATAGACCTAGAGGGTATCATGCTAAGTGAAATAAGTCAGACAGAGAAAGACAAACACCGCATGATTTCACTTATATGTGGAATCTAAACAATAAGCCAACAAGCCAACAAAAAACAGGAACAGACCTATAAATATAGAGAATAAACCGGTAGTTGCCGGAGAGGAGGGGGCTGGGAGGATGGGCCAAATGGGCAAAGGTGGATGGGAGGCACAGATTTCCAGTTATGGAACAAATAAGTCACAGAAACAAAAGGTACAACATAGTGAATATTGTCGCTGTATTGCTGCATCCGATGGTAACAGATGGGAGCTAAGCTTGAGGTGAGCACTGCATAATGTACAGAGTTGTCCAATCACTGTGTTGTACACCTGATACTAATGTCAATGATACTTTAAAAAAAAAAAAAAGACATCTATTCTTGAAGTCTTTTTCCTTGGGGTCAGTGTCACCAGCCTTGTGTAAAGGCCCCCTCAACTCCGGAGGATTCTGAGAACTTGAGGTCCCAATCCCATCCAGATACATAAGTGATGGATGTCCTGTGGCCGATAATGATGATTGAATGCTCCTGGAGCCAGTGGGCTGGAAAATTCTCCACCTGGTGACTGCCTTTGAGCACACCCCTCTTAGCGTGACTAATGCTCAGGGGAACTACAGAAGGAAAGTGTGCTCAAGAGAGGGAAGTTCATGACTGTCTGCTGACCTATCAACAGAAGGCGTCACCATGAACATGGGATGTTTTTTCCATCTGAGTGAAGGCCGGACCCAAATGTCCCTGCCTACGCTTGTGCCAACCTGGCAATCTCACTGTGAACTCTCTCGCGAGGTGCACATTGCTAAACTCTGAAAGCTCCTACAATTGCAGATTCCTGTTCATGCATATTTCCAGCTTGACACTGGAGGATCACACAGTGAATCATTAAGCAGGGCTCTATGCACATGCAGGTGCCTAAGAAATCCAGCTGCTGAAAAGTCACAACCATGCACATGGTTGGGAGAGAACAATTACCACCGTAAACGTGAACCAACAACTGATGGGAGGGTACAACAAAAGGAAACTTTTAATGGGGACATTTAATTTCAAAGGAAAAGCCTCCAGAAAATTATAAATGCAATCATTTGATTTAAGCCTCTGCATTTGAATAGCTCTGCATGAGAAACACATTTAAACATTTATAAAATTAAGATGCTAAAATTAATGTTTAGCTATTACAGAAATGCTTATAATTGTCTGGCAATCGTGCATAATTAAATAGCAATTTCAAACGTTACTGGATTCGGCCCCATTCAGTGAAACTGTGTCAAAAGAGAACATGCAAGATTTACTGGAGGAAATGTTTGTGGGCTGTAAGCCCTCTCGTGGCCACAAAGCACAGTACAGCCAAGGACTTCACCCTCCACCCCCACCCCACCCCCCAGTCCCGGAGGAGCTGGGCTTCAGGGTCTTAACGTGAAGCCTGACTCCTTCACCAGGCCAGGACCTCTGATTCTAAGGAAAATGCTGGGCAGTAAGCAAATGCCCTTCTCTCTTTCTAGTGCCATCAAAGACATTAGGACAGAGCGCAAACACTCCGCCCCACACAACCACTGTTACCTGGTAACAGCACATCACATTTGTAGAGATTAAAGTTGCATTGATGGATGGTATATTTGATCTGAAAGAAAGCACCATCATTCTCAGCGAGATGCTGAACCCAAGGCTCCAGGAGACACGGACTTGCCCAGGGTCTTTCATCCTTCCAACCTGATTTTAAATGTCTTCCCTGACCGCCTTACATAAAGTCACACCACCACCCACCCACACCAGCTACTGTCAAACACTCCAACCTCTTGACCTCCACTTCTCAAAATGGGGGCAAATTATCCTGTCCACATCCTCGTCGCGAGTTTGTTCTATGTCCCCCATGCTGGAACGGAAAGTCTCGTGGGTCCAGATCCGTCTCTTTCACCAGTGGGCCCCTGGGCTTGGTGCTCGGTTGGTATCTGTGGGACCATGGGTGATGTGATAGGTAAAGCACGTGGCTGAGACACAAGCAAAGACCAGCCGCCGACTCCAGACTGGTTGGAGAAGCACATTCTCCCGTGGGGCTTGTTGGCTTGACCAAGCTCCTGGGCCTCCCGCTTGGGTCAGCCTGCAGACCCCTCACACTCTGTGTTGAAAGGTTAAAGTCTACATTTTGTCCAATAAACACATTCCTCCACCATTATTCAATGTTTGGGATTGGAGGCGCCACTCTCCAGTCTGTTGTACAAGCAAAAACTCGGGATGCCAGCTTGACCTCTCTGCACTGGAACAGCTTCCTCATCTCAGCTATATCTTACACACACCAAGTCCTGCGACTTCCCCCTCCCAGGGCACCCACCTGAACACCCCCACTGCTTTCCAGCCCGGGCTACACCACGCCTGTCCCAGTCACTTAGAACCCTCTGGGGGCTCCCTGTTGCTTTTAGGAGAAAGTGCAAAATGGCCAATATGACCCCGTTGGCGGTCTGCGTGATCTGGCCCCCGCTACTTCTCCATCCTCCTCTCCCACACCTGCTCTAGTCTTACAGATGCTCTTCCAGAGAGCTCCTCCCCACCAGCCACTACACTAGACCCTTCCAGGGAGATCATCTTATTAAATTCTCTCAACACTTCTGCACGGGAGATATTACTATTCCCATTTTTTTTTTTTTTTTTTTTAACAATGAAGCAGGCTCGGGCGCCTGGGTGGCTCAGTTGGTTAAGCGACTGCCTTCGGCTCAGGTCATGATCCCGGAGTCCCTGGATCGAGTCCCGCATCGGGCTCCCTGCTCAGCGGGGAGTCTGCTTCTCCCTCTGACCCTCCCCCCTCTCATGTGCTCTCTCTCATTCTCTCTCTCACAAATAAATAAATAAAATCTTTAAAAAAACAAAACAAAACAATGAAGCAGGCTCAGAGAAGCAAATGTGACTTGTCTGGGGTCCCAAAGCCTCTGGGTTTGAAATTCTTCGCTCCTTCTTCTTTTTTTTTTTAAAGATTTTATTTATTTATTTGAGAGAGAGAATGAGATAGAGCCTGAGAGGGTCAGAGGGAGAAGCAGACTCCCTGCCGAGCAGGGAGCCTGATGCGGGACTCGATCCCGGGACTCCAGGATCATGACCTGAGCCGAAGGCAGTCGCTTAACCAACTGAGCCACCCAGGCGCCCTTCTTCGCTCCTTCTATCTCAGCCTGCTGCTCCCCACCCTCATTACTGTCATTGGCAATGTTTGTTAAGGACCTACTTGTACAGGACACTGTGCAAGATAGATTCCAGGGCCCTCTCTCTCCACTGAGCAAGTCACAAAGCACCCTTGTTCACGCATGGTTAGCAAAGGGCTAACTGGAGCCTCCAGAACCTTGAATCCCCAACATCTAGTAAATAGTAGGTGCTCAAGAGACATTTGTTAAGTGAGTGATTGTCCATGCTTTCGTCCCTACTCCATGCCACCTATCAGCAAGTATAGTTGGTCGTGTTTCTAGAGACATCCATCTTGTAAAAGGTAAAGCATAAGAAAAGTTGAGCTTTACTCATCTTTTTTTCCAGTTCTTCAGGGTCCTATGGGTCTAGAAAAGATTTTTTTTTCATCTCTCCAAATAGAACACTAATCCTGCCATCATGCAAGTCTCCTACCTTGTTGGCAAGTTCTATCACGATGCCAATAAAAGTTGTGGATGAAAATGCTAGATATAAGTCACTCACAGATTTTGTCCCAAGGTTGCAAATGACAGGGGTTTTGGGTGTGACCTTTGCTGGGGTCGGAATATAGACCTAAGATCTTGCAAAGCCCCAGTAAGGCAATGGCTGCAGGGATGGGGTGCAGAGGCAGCCCCCCAGTGGGAGGAATGTTCCAGGCAGCTGTTCATCCAGTTATAGGAGTTGTCCATTTCCACTAGTTGCCATGGCAACCTTGCCTTCAAATTTGGAAAGTTTCATGAACAAGATCACCCTTTTCATGAAAAACAAAAACAAAAACAAAAAAAAAAGAAGAAAAACAGGCCAACTCAGCCCCTGGGGGAGTGTACTTTCTTTGGAGGACTTCTCTTGTAAAGCCAGCCACAAGATAAAAAGACTCTGAAGACCAGTAAATATGAACAGGAAAACAGTGAAAACCACTTTCATCTGCACTAATTCAGAATTTATGAAACTCAAAAACCTTTGCCCTGGGAAGCAGTTGGTTCAAAAAAATATATTTTGAATATATGAATGAAGGAGGAATATTTTTTGGTAAAACTGACTTCCCTTATAATATAGATATAGATGTGTTTAATTGTACCATAAAAATGCCTAGAAAAATATAAAGTGGCTCTGAAGGTTGGATTTTCTAGTGTACTGTAATTTATGATTAGAATATCAACACTGACTTGTGGGAAAATCTTGGGATTTCAGCCTAGGATCATATGCCATTTGTAAGCTATATTTTTTTTCATTTGAGGATGATCATGATAATACATCAGACAGTCTCTGCTTAACATCAGTTTGAAAAAGCTAAAGTGCTAAACCGATGCTCATAGTGTTTCTTGAATCCCATCTCAACAGACCCAGGTATTTATGTTTCTAATCTGGACCCTATTTCTCTTCCACATGGATATTTAATATTCCTCTTCTGCTGCCTTAGGCAATCACATCCACCCAGAGGCTCAGATCAGGGTGAAGTTTGTACAATGGGTATGTTTATGGGCACTTGGCTACACCTGTTTATGTGGAGGTGAACACAGCATCAGACGGATGAGTTAAGGGTATCTCCACGGTGGAGATACAGAACGTTTTCATCACCCCAAAAGTTCCCTTATGCCTTTTGTGGGTCACCTTCCTCCATCCCCAGTCTCTGGCAATCATCTCTACCCCTGCAGTGGTACCGCCCCAATTCTTAAGAAATAATGTAAGAATCAAGGAAGAAATTTCAAAATATTACAGAAAAGTATGAAAGGAGAAATAAAGGGCAATTTAAGAAATCTTTTCTTGGTTTTTTGTGAAGGTATGGGGCTTGGGAGGAAAAGTGAAGGCCTATTTTTTTTGTCAGTTATTTTTGTTTTAGTGTGATTAGAAAAGGTAGTTTTACACTTTTGACCAAGTGGACTCTATGGAGATTTTCTCCATGACCTGTTATATGGTCAATTTTTAGAAATGTGGAAAAACTACTTGACAATAAGGAGTAGTCTCCATCAGCTGATATGCCAATGTATATTAAATTATAATTATTAATCTTCTTAATTATAATTTGTTACTTCTACTTTATTAATATTAACTAATAATTATGTATTAATTATAACTGTTGGATA
>NC_138374.1:9902584-9907771 GCF_054177405.1 Leptonychotes weddellii
CTCTTTTTTTTTTCCTTTGCTCATTTGTTTTGTTTCTTAAATTCCATACATGAGTGAGATCATATGGTATTTGTCTTTCTCTGACTGACTTACTTCACTTCTCATGATACTCTCTAGCTCTATCCATGTTTTTGCTAATGGCAAGATTTCATTCTTTTTATGGCTGAATAATATTCCATTGTACATATATACCACCTCTTCTTTATCCATTTATCTATTGATGGACACTTGGGCTGCTTCCATAGTTTGGCTATGTAGATAATGCTGCAATAAATATAGGGGTTCATGTGTCCCTTTGAATTAGTAAATACCTAGTAGTGAAATTACTGTATCATGGGGTAGTTCTACTTTTAATTTTTTAAGGAAACTTCATACTTTGTATTTCACAGTAGCTACACCAGTTTGCGTTCCCACTGACAGTGCAAGGGGGTTCCTTTTTCTCCACATCCTCACCAACACTTGTTGTTTCTTGTGTTTTTGGTTTTAGCCATTCTGACAGGTGTGAGGTGATATCTCATTGTGGTTTTGATTTGCATTTCCCTGATGATGAGTGATGTTGATCATCTTTTCATGTGTCTGCTGGCCATCTGTCTGTCTTCTTTAGAGAAATGTCTGTTTATGTCTTCTGCCCATTTTTTAATTGGATTATTTTTGGGGGGTGGTATTGAGTTGTATCAGTTCTTTATATATTTTGGATACTAACCCTTTATCGGATATGTTATTTGCAAATATCTTCTCCCATTCAGTAGGTTGCCTTTTAGTTTTGTTGACTGTTTCCTTTCTTAATTATAACTTTCAGACCTTTTAAATTCTTAAATATTTTTCTCTATATCTCCTAATCCTTAAACTAGGCTAATTAAAAGACCTCAAAATATACAATCACTCAAATACATAGAAGCTTATTTCTCACTCTCATAAAATGTACGGGTCACAAGGTGATTCAAGGACCCCACTCTTTCCACCTGAAGACTCCTCCATCTCCTAAGGCCTCATCATTGTCTTGGGGGAGAAGGGGGCCGAGTGAGCTTCTTAAAAGTCTTGGCCCAGAAATGCCTTATATCACATTGGCTAGAGCTGTCACATGACCATATCTAGCTGCAAAGGAAGCTGGGAAATGTAGTCCAGTTGTGTACTCGGGAAGAAGAGAAGACCACAGATTCTGATGAGCAGCTAGCAATCTCAAACCCAATTTTGTGTGTTAACAGGAATGAGTTAAAAATCTCTTTTATGATTCTGTATATTTCTCACTGTAGTCCCTACCCTTTATTCTTTACATAATTTGATGCTTTGTTATTTGGTACATGTATTGGTTTCCTACAGCTGATGTAACAAATGACCACAAACATAGTCACTTAAACAACACACATGTATTTTCTTACAGTTCTGGAGGTTGAAAGAATCACCTGGTTAGAATCAAGGAATTGGCAGGGCTGCATTTTTTTCTGGAGGCTCTAGAGCAGAATCTGCTTCCTTGCCTTCCTGGCTCCAGAGGCTTCGCACATTCCTTGGCTTGCGACCCTCTTCCGTCTTCAAAGCCGGAAACTCCACCATTCACATCATATCCCATTTTCTGACTCTGCTGCCTCCCTCTTTCACTTAGAAGGACTTGAGATTAGCCCACTGGGATAATCCAGGATAACCTCCTTATCTCAAGATCCTCAACTTAAACCCATCTAGAAAGTCCCTTCTGTCATGGTCACATTTTTACAGGTGCCAGGAATGTACATGCACATCTGTGGGGGGCCCGTCATTCTGCCTGCCACAGAACCTGAAGATCTAGATGGGTGATCATTACGGTCTCATTGGGGATAATATCCTTTCTAACAAAGTGCCACTTTTGCCTGATTTTAATCCTTGGCTTTGAATTCACCCTCGTGTGATGTACCATTTGCTAATATTTGCTGCATATGTCTTCCTCCAGCCCTTTGCTTTTAAACCTCATGCAATTGCCTATTTTGGATGACTTTCATTCAAAGTTCGAATTCTTAAAAAACTGAGAGGTTTTCTTCTTTTAGTCAATAAAAGCTCTTTCACAGTTGCTGGTATTATGTTTGCCTCCTTTTTGCTGACGTCTGTCACAACACACTTTGTTTCTTCAGCTCTTCTCAAAATGTATTTTGGGACTCAGTTATTGCCCCATTGGAATGCAGGCCCCAAAAGGGCTGGGACCTGGTCTGGCATGCTGACCACTAACTCACCCCAGGACCCAGCACAGCACCAGCCACACAGTAGGTGCTCAGAGACATATGTCCATGAACAAATGCATGGCCCCTAGGGAAATGATTCAGGTCAGGTAAGGGGTCCTACCTTCTCCCCAGGATTGCTTTTGGTGACTCTCCCATTTCCCCACCTACAGACTCACATGTCCAGAGCCAAGCTTATAACTTCACAGATTCAACACCTCTTCACCATTCTGTCATTGGAAGATGTTCCTCCCAAGAAACCAGAGTGATGGCAATCTGCTCCCCCACCCCCTCAACCTAGCATTCCCCCAGGGCCAGGGATGGCTGCCCAGTCAGCCAAGATAATTTTTACTTCCTCTAAATGAGGGGACTAAAAGGTTTTAGAGAATCTGAAAGTTGCCACCTAAAAGCCCTGCTTCATGTAACTTTCCGGAGAAACTCAGAAACAAATGTAACAACATTTTAAAGAGATTTGGCATTTCCTGCCACATGAGGATACATAAAGTGAATTAATTATTTAGCTATTTTCTGTAAAGCAGCCCAGAAATACCTTTGAGGCGTCTGTGTTTAATTCTGCTAAAGGATTAGCAGTCTGCCTAATTTCTCCCTTTCATAGTTTACTAACTTTTTTCCTGCTATGTTTACTCCACTGAAGTCCATAACAACATAAAAGATGAAAGAATGCATTCAATTGTTTTAAAATGCTAATATCACCAAGCTTTGGTGGCTGTTCAAGGTGATTTCTCTCTTAATGAGGAAATGACTTGGTAAATTTCTGATTCCCAGTGAAAACTATTTCGTGTTCAGTTCACAGCCTCAATAATTTATATGTTAATTTGATCAAGAGTAGCTTTCATTGCTAACCTAAAAAACCTGCATTTCCTATATTGTTGGCAACAAGGAACCAACTTGGTGTACATAAGTCAAGCATTTACTCCCCTCTGAAAGACAGAGTGTAGTCATCGTAAGGTAGTAGAAACCATGAGTTGGTAAAAATTCCATGTGCACAGAAGCTATGAGGAAGCAGAAATGATAGAGTAGAAGGAAATTCATGGTAGCAAAAATGGGCAGAAGGCATTGTCACCAGGAGGGTTGAGCCCCAGACAAGGGAGCAGTGAACGGCCTCCTTGAGCTGGGGAATGTAATACTGTGGCCTTGAGAATTAATGAAAATGTCTTCCCGGTCCCCCTATGAGGATTTATCTAATTGGGAAGTACACTTACAATTATTCCCATTATTGAGGGCAACCCAAACGTGTCCTGAGAAGCAAAAGACCCACTCCAGTGCCATTGGTTCCATGAGGAGCACAGGTGGCAGGTATGGCTGGCTCAGGGCAAACACACCAATACTGAGGAGAAGAACAACTCACATGGCACGTGCAGCCAAGGGGAAGTCCGTCTCTGTAGGTAGAGAAAAGCATATTTCAATGGTCATGATGGGGAACAGTCTTCATCATGCGTTCAACAAGTCGTGTCAGGCATGGGACAGGCAGGGACACTTGTAGGTGTGCAGACTTTGCAAAGGCACCGCCCCACCTCCGGGTGCTGCTGGGAGTAGAGTCGTGACCAACACAGACCGCCTTCACAGAGCTTATGTTCTAGGCGGCATCACAAGGAGTAAACAAGTAAACAAACCACAAATGGTACTGATGAGATTGTGCTCAGTGCTGGGGAGAAAAGCACAACATAAAGATTCACCGAGGATCTGCTCCTTCCTTGTTGCTGCTGTAACTGATGAGAACAAAGGCAAGAGAAATGTAACCAAAATTAAATTTCCTTACAGCTTGCAGCCCACGGGTAGAGACCTGAAACATACACAGCATGATACTCCTCAAGGAACTCATAGCTGCCTTAATACCTTCATGTTTATGTTTTATTAAAGATGAAGAGTAATCTTACCTTAACAGCAGCTAGCCCCTCAAGGTCCTGAAAGCCTTGCTTCCAAATTCCTTAGAGACTTAACACTATCCCTAACCCCCACTAATTAAAAAGTATATAATCAGTCACTCCTCACAATCCCAGTGCAGCTCTTACTGCCCACGGGTGCTGTTGACGTGCTATAATAAAGTCATCTTTTTGCACCAAAAACGTCTCAAGAATTCTCTCTTGGCTGTTCGCTCTCAGACCTAAACTTCAAATCACATCATAACAAAGGAACACAAACTTAGTGGCTTACATAAACACAAATTTATTTTCTTACATTTCTGGGGGGGAGGGCAGAAGCCCTAAAATCACAGTGTTGGCAGGGTTGTATCCCTTCCAGAGGCTCCGGGCAAGAATCCGTTTCCAACGTTCCTGATCCTGTCCTCCACAACATAGCGTCTTCCTCTCCCCTCTCTTCCTGCTCCCTCTCCCACTCCCTCATTCCATTGCCTTTTCTCACTCTGATCTTCCTGCCTCTCTCTTATAAGGATTCTATAGTGGCCACACCGGCCCATCCAAACAATTCAGGATAATAGCTCCATCTCAAGATACAAAACTCCCTTTTTGCCAAGTGAGGTCAATATTCACAGGGTCCGGGGATTAGGAAGTTCCATCTTTAGGGGACCATTGTTCCTTCTATCAGAAAGGGACGACCTTTCTGAGGAGGTAACACTTGAGCACAGGGTCTGAGACAGGAGCAAGCTTGGCATGTTCTAGAGCAAAGACCCATGGGAACAGAGCTTGGCTGAGGGGGTACAGGAAATGAGATGGAGCCAGGGAGGTGGAGGGGCTGGGGAGAGCTCCTTGGATATTACTTGACATTTGGTGGGCAACTATCCAAGGATTTTAAGCTGAGGAGTCCCATGATTTGATTTATGCACTTGAATCAGGAAAAGACACTAGGGTTTCTCACCACTGCGATTACTAATTTGCTAAGGCATTTAAATTAATAGCAGATCCCAGATCCTAATCTTCTGATTCAATAAAGGGATAAAGGCATTTATATTCTACCAGCTGTCATTTATGTTGTTATCTTGTTGCTGCTTTGAAGGTGAAGCTAATTCTTGTACACATATATAGCC